>NC_058519.1:525191587-525494618 GCF_904849725.1 Hordeum vulgare subsp. vulgare
CTTTGCGTAAGTAAGATGCGATCATACTAGATACCCATAGTAGCCACGTAAAATATGCAACAACAAATTAGAGGACGTCTAACTTGTTTTTGCAGGGTATGCATGTGATGTGATATGGCCAATGACATGATATGATATATTGGATGTATGAGATGATCATGTTGTAATAGTTAAAATATCGACTTGCACGTCGATTCTACGACAACCGGCAAGAGCCATAGGGTTGTCTTTAATTATTATGCACTTGGAGATGCTTTGCTTTATTGCTAGTAGTAGCTTTAGTAGTAACAACATAGTTAGCTCGACAACCTCGATGGTAGCACAATGATGGAGATCATGGTGTGGCGCCGGTGACGATGGAGATCATGCCAGTGCTTTGATGATGGAGATCAAGAAGCACAAGTTCATGGCCGTATCATGTCACTTATGATTTGCATGTGATGTTAGTCCTTTTATGCACCTTGTTTTGCTTAGGACGACGGTAGCATTATAAGGTGATCCCTTACTAAAATTTCAAGACAAAATTGTGTTCTCCTCGACTGTGCACCGTTGCGATAGTTCGTCGTTTTGAGACACCACGTGGTGATCGGGTGTGATAGACTCTACGTTCACGTACAACGGGTGCAAAACAGTTGCACACACGGAACACTCGGGTTAAACTTGACGAGCCTAGCATGTACAAACATGGCCTCGGAACACAGGAGCCCGAAAGGTCGAGCATGAGTCATATAGTTGATATGATCAACATGGAGATGTTCACCATTGAAGCTAATCTCAACTCACGTGATGATCAGACTTGAGTTAGTGAATTTGGATCATGTACCACTCGAATGACCAGAGGAATGTCAATTTGAGTGGGAGTTCCTAAGTAATATGATTAATTGAACTCATTATCATGAACATAGTCAAAATGCCTTTGCAAATTATGTTGTAGCTTGCGATGTAGCTCTACTGTTTTGATATGTTCCTAGAGAAACCTTAGTTGAAAGATGATAGTAGCAATTATGCGGACTGGGTCTGTAAACTGAGGATTGTCCTCATTGCCGTGCAGAAGGCTTATGTCCTTAATGCACCGCTCGGTGTGCTGAACCCCGAGTGTCGTCTGTGGATGTTGCGAACATCTGACATACACGTTTTTGATGACTACGTGATAATTCAGTGTGTAATGCTTAACAACTTAGAATTGAGGCACCCAAGACATTCTGAACATTCAGGAACATATGAGATGTTCTAGGAGCTGAGATTTGGATTTCAAGTTCGTGCCCGTGTTGAGAGGTATGAGACCTCCAACAAGATTCTTTGTCTACAAAGTAAGGGAGAAAAAACTCAATTGTTGAGCATATGATGGGATTGTCTACGTACTAGAATCGCTTGAATTGAGTGGGAGTTGATCTTCGAGATAAGATAGTGATTGACATAGTTTTCCAAAGTCAGTGTCACCAAGATATTGGAGCTTTGTGGTGAACTATAGCATATCAGGGATGCACAAGATGATCGGTGAGTTATTCACGATGTTTGACACCGCGAAAGTAGAAATCAAGTAGGAGCATCAATTGTTGATGGTTAGTGAAACCACTAGTTTTGAGAAAGGCAAGGGCACGAAGGGATACTTCATGAATGGCAAACCAGTTGCCGCTCTAGTAAAGAAACCCAAGGTTGAACCCAAACCCGAGACTAAGTGCTTCTATTATGAGGGGAACAGACACTAAAGTGGAACTACCCTAGTTACTTGGTAGATAAGAAGGCTCGCAAAGTCGACAAAAGTATATTGGATATACATGATATTGATGTGTACTTTACTAGTACTCCTAGTAGCACCGGGGTATTAGATACTGGTTCGATTGCTGAGTGTTAGTAACTCGAAATAAAAGCTACGGAATAAACGGAGACTAGCTAAAGGTGAGGTGACGATGTGTGTTGGAAGTGTTTCCAAGGTTGATGTGATCACCATCGCACACTCCTACTACTTTAGAGATTAGTGTTGAACCTAAATGTTGTTTGGTGTTTGCATTGAGCATGAACATGACTGGATTGTGTTTATTGCAGTACGGTTATTTATTTAAAGAAAATAATGGTTATTCTGTTCACTTGAATAATACCTTCAATTTTCATGCACCTAATATGAATGTTTTATAGCATCTTGATCTACCCATGTTCATAATATTTGATGCCAAAAGATACAAAGTAGTAATGATAGTACCACTTACTTGTGGCACTGTCGCTTGAGTCATATTGGTACAAAACGCATGAAGAAGTTCCATACTGATGGATCTTTGGACTCACTCGTTTTTGAATCGGTTGAGACATGCGAACCATGCCTATTGGTATAAACGCATGAACAAACTCCATGGAGATGGATTGTTTAGACTCACTTGATTTTGAATCACTTGAGATAAGTAAATCATGCCACGTGGGAAAGATGACTCAAGGCCTCGTTTTCAGTGAGATGGAGCGAGCAATTGACTTGTTGGAAATAACATTTTGATATCTGGAGTCCAATGATTGCTGAGGCACGCAGTCAATATCGTTAAGTTCTTACTTCACTAATGATTTGAGTAGATACACGTGTATTTGCTTGATGAATCACATAGTCTGAAATATTGAAAAGTTCAAGCAATAGTGAAGTTGAAGATCATCGTAACAAGAGGATGATATGTCTACGATGTGATCGTAGAGGTAAATATATATCTGAGTTGCAAGTTTGGTAAACATTAAGACAATATGAAAATTGTTTCACAACTCATGCCACCTAGAACACCATAGTGTGATGGTCTGTCCGAACGTCATAGCCGCGCCCTATTGGATATGGTGCATGCTATGATGTCTCCTATCGAATTACCATTATCATTTTTGGGTTATGCATTAGAGACAACCGCATTCACTTTATAAAAAGGGCACCATGTAATTTTGTTGAGATAACACCGTATGAACTATGGTTTTGGATAAACCTAAGCTGTTGTTTCTTAAAAGTTTGGGGTGTGACGCTTATGTGAAAAAGTTTCATCCTGATAAACTCGAACCCAAAGCGGAGAAATGCATCTTCATAGGGCACCCAATACAGTTGAGTATACCTCCTATCTCAGATCCGAAAGCAAAGTGTTTGTTTCTAGAAAATGTTCCTTTCTCGAGGAAGAGATTCTCTTGAAAGAATTGAGTGGGAGAATGGTGAAACTTGATGATGTTATTGAACTGTCACTTCAACCAGTAATTAGCAGGGCGCGGGAAGTTGTTCTTGTGGAGCCTACACTAATTGAAGTGGAAGCTGATGAGAATGATCATGCAGCTTCGGATCAAGTTACTACAAACCTCGTAGGTCGACAAGGTCACGTACTGCTCGAGAGTGGTACGGTAACTCTATCTTGGAGGTCGTGTTGTTAGACAACAGTGAACCTACGAGCTATGGAGAAGCGATGGTGGGCCTGGATTCTGACGAATGGCTCGACGTCATGAAATCCGAGGTAGGATCCATGTATGAAAATGAAGTGTAGACTTTGAAAAAACTACTTGATGGTCATAAAGGCTATTAGGTACAGATGGGTCTTTAAAAGGACGACGGACGATGATGGTAAATGTCACCACTAAGAAAGCTTGACTTATCGCAAAGATGTTTTCGACAAGTTTAAGGAGTTGACTATGATGAGACTTCCTCACTCGTAGCGATGCTAAAAATATGTCGGAATTATGTTAGGAGTTGCTGCATTATTTATGAAAACTTCCAGATAGGATGTCAAAACATTGTTTCCTCGACGATTTCCTTAAGGAAAGGTTGTATGTGATATAACCAAAATGTTTTATCGATCCTAAAGGATGCTAACAAGTATGCAAGCTCCAACGATCTTTCTATGGACTGGAGTAAGCATCTTGAAGTTGGAATATGTGCTTTGATGAGATGATCAAAGCTTTTGGATTTATATAAAGTTTATGAGTTTCTATGGACAAAAATTCAATACGCAGATGATGCATGCCGGGGTGCATCGCCTATCTCGGACTGCGTTTTTGTTCTCCTAGGACAACAAGTTTCATTTTGGCATCAATATTTAAACTAGCTCTTGGTTTTGGGGGTAATATAGGAGGGCGGACATGTGGAAATCGGGAATGCAGGTAGGGGGTCTCACAACGGGTTTGCGGACTTGGCGCGTGATTTGTGTTAGAATTTAATTAATTATGTAATTAATTAAGTAAACTCTACTTGTAACCGCACGTGGATCTCTCCCACGATGCGGAACCGACATATCCTTCCTGGAGCGTCGCCTCCAGGAACCGCCTTTCCCCTGGCATATAGGTGTTCATCATCAAGGAATAATACACACAATTGATTCATTTTACATCTCTCTCGTTTAGATTACAACACGTTATCAGCACTGTTTTTCCAGAGTGCCTTAGACGAGATCGAGGAGATAGACAGGAAGAAAGAAAAGGTAGGATGCCTTGTTCAATGCCGACGAACCTTCGTCGCCTGCTGCAGAACGACGTCCGTCGTCCCCGCCTTGCTGTTCTCCGCCGCAGTTTCGGAGAGCGCCGCCGCTTCGACGGTAGACGCCATGGAGCGGGTCGCTACATCGACCGCCGCCACGGCGCCGGCGGCTACCGAGTGCTCCGTCACGGCCTGGGCACCCGCTCCCTGAGCGGTGCGAATGCGGCTGTTGGCGCCGAGCCCCGCGCCCCGCTCGCATGGGAGGCCATCGACTGGCTCCTCGCCGGCCCTGCCCCGCATATGCTCGGCTCCTCGCCGGGTTTCTGGTGTCCTGCCCATGGGTGGGTCATCTGCCCACTCCATGGGGAAGACATCGCCGCCCTCGAGCAGGTGCCCGGACCCGTCTTCGAGTGGGGCTCCACCAGCGCCGCCGCTGCAGACTCCGTCGCGCCACACCTCCCGTCTCCGACCCCGGCGGTCGTCGAGATGGGGAGAAACTCCGTCGCGCCGCGCCTTCCGTCTCCGACCCCGGCAGTTGTCGAGATGGGGAGCGGCTCCTTCGCGCCGCGCCTCCCATCTCCGACCCCGACGGTTGTCGAGATGGGTGGCGGTTCCCCCGCGCCGGCCGGAGCCCCTGCTTCCTTTTTCGCGTTTGGGGCCTCCGCGCCCGTGCTAGCGCCGACCGGGGCCTCCGCCTCCTCCTCCGGCTTTGGCTCCGCTACCCGCAGCTTCTCCTGCGCGGCGGCCGTCGACGGCATCGCGCCCACGGCGCCGGCTACGCCCCCGCGCCTGCGCCTGCCGTCTGCAGCGCCGGCTACGCCCCCGCGCGTGCGCCTGCAGTCTGCAGCACCGGCTACGCCCCCGCGCGTGCGCCTGCCGTCTCCAGCGCCGGCTACACCCCTGCGCCTGTCGTCCCCGACGCTGGCGACCCCTCCGACGCGCCGCCGGCTGATGCCCTTCGGCCTCGCGGCGGCGGGCTCTCCGTCGAGCAACCGCGCCCCGCGCGCTGGCTCCTGGAGTCCGGCCGCACTGGGGCTCGCGAACGGCGCCTCACCGGGCTCTCTGCCTCCGGGCAGGCTTTCTGACGAGGACGAGGACGTGTGCGGTGGAGGCATGTGATGAGGCAGCAGTTGCTTCTCTAGCACAGCACAGGCTGTGCCTTATCTACGCGGTGGCTAAAAAAATATATCTGTTTCCTTCTGTGTCTTATCCTGTGTGGTGTTGGAATGAACTAGCACTAGTCTAGCAGCAAGTTTTAGATTAATTCTTGTTTTAGGTTAATTCCTGTAGCATCAAAAGTAGATCTAGCAGTAGACTAACCCCTGTTTTAGACCCTGCTTAATTCCTATTTTAATTTCTGTAGAGTACTTTGTATTCCAGCATATATGTGATGTAATATATATTTCCGTGTTTGCTACATGTTGAGATTGATTACCCGTATTATTTGTAATTGAGATTTAAATTTCTTGCAAATAAAAAAAATCAACCCCTCGTCTAATTGAGTTTTTGGCTTAATACGAGCACGGGTTGATATGCAAAATTTCAAAGTGATTTTCTTTCAAATTGATGTTTTGGGACCACACAGTAGTGAGTTGATCTACTGCATAGCAGATTATCGCCACTACGGTTAAGCCTACATTCTATCATATTGATATGATGATTGCTTAATATTGTGCCCTCCCATACATTTTATTAAGTTATGACATAAGGTACTAGAAACATGAGTATCTACTGATTTTATCACATTATACTCTCTAGTTCTGAGAGATGGACCCCGAATTTTATTTTGGGGCGTATCTACAACGTGTCAAACTTAACAATTTGAAAGTCACACTAATGATTTCAAGCCCATTTCTTGAAGTTATCATTAATTTTGCAACGTTCAATACAACGTAACCATGAAGGTTTTAATTTACCTGGTGTAAATCAATAATCTCTGGTTTACCCATGTAGGTAACTAATGGCTGGAAGAGAGTTCAATGCACTCGACCTCAATGGCCACAACTATCCTACCTGGGCCATGGACATCAAGATCGCTCTTGCATCCCGTGGATTAGTGCGTGCAATCCAGACTCCAGAAGATCCTCTTCCGGATGGAGTCACGCCCCTGAGAGATGAACAGAAATATGCTGCCTTATACATCGTAAGGCACCATATCCACCCAGATCTCAAATCTGAATATTTGGAGGAGGAATCCCCACTTACTCTGTTTCAGGCCCTCAAGACGAGGTATGAACAACAAAAGGCAGTTGTCCTGCCGGAAGCACTCCATGATTGGACGCATATCCAACTCCAGGATTTCAAATCCATCGGGGCATACAATCACGAGGTTCATAAGATAAGTTCCAAATTACGCTTTTCGGGAAGGAACCTACTGATGCGGAAAATATAGAAAAAACTCTGTCTACTATGCTCCCATCTGAAAGGGTCCTCCAGCAACAGTACCGTGCTCGTGACTACCAAGTTTATTCCGACCTCATTCATATCCTACTTCAGGCTGAAAAGCATGATGAGCTACTCGCTAAGAATGGTTCTCAGCATCCGGTTGGTTCCCAACCTCTGCCTGAAGTTCATATGAACGTCATGAACAAACGAAAGTTTGATGGTGCGCCCCAGGGCAAGCCATCGAACTTCAAGGGTAAACGCAAGCGCAACCGGAACAGAAAGCCTGGAAACTCAGACCGTGGGAAAGGCACCGCAAAGCCCAAGTTTGATAAAACTAAGCTTTGTGACAAGTGTGGATGCTACACGCATCCTACCAATAAGTGCAAGACCCCGAAGCATCTGGCAATTCTGTATCAGCAATCTAAGGGACGCAAAGTACCTCACGGGAAAAGGTTTGAAGCCAACTTCAACCTTCATCCACATGGCACCAATGGAGCTGGTGGTTCGCAAGATGTTCCTCCCGGATCTAGCAACACCATGACACTCCATACATCAGAGGATCCTACAGACACGGAGAACATGATGGTTGAGTACGCCTCAACCGACATGTTTGGAGACTTCGATTAGTCCCATTATCTCCTTAGTGATCGATTTATTACATAAATCATATCCATGTGTGTTTATTGTAACAGAACATAAGTATTGTTGTCATTTATATTGTATCAACACTTTGATATAATAAGATTGTATTCTATGTATTGAAATAAAGGTTTTTCTTATTGAAAATTCCTCATTTTTTTTATATAGCTTTCTAGACGTAGAGAAAGATCCATTCAGACCAAGGGATGATGGTGAAGAGATTTTGGGACCCGAGGTTCCATATCTTAGTGCTGTTGGAGCGCTGATGTATCTTGCCAATTGCACAAGACCTGATATTGCATTTGCAGTAAATCTACTTGCTAGACACAGCGCAGCTCCCACCAAACGCCATTGGTCGGGAGTCAAGAATGTCTTTCGATATCTCCAAGGCACAAAGGATCTTGGCCTATTTTTCTAGTTCCAGGAAAAACTGGACTCTGGTATAATTGGATATACAAATGCTGGCTATTTATGTGATCCCCATAATGCCAGATCGCAGACCGGCTTTGTGTTCCTACATGGTGGAACTGCTATATCATGGAAGTCTTCGAAACAGACCCTAGTTGCAACATCTACCAATCATTCTGAAATAATTGCTTTATATGAGGCATCGCGTGAATGCACGTGGCTTCGCAGAATGATAAACCACATACAACAGTCATGTGGAATTGGTTCTATCAAATCACCTACCATTATCTATGAAGATAATGCGGCTTGTGTTGCTCAGATGCAAACATGATACATAAAGAGCAATATCACTAAGCATATTGCCCCTAAGTTGTTTTATCCCCATGAACTCCAGAAAAGTGGAGAAATCAACATCTTGCAAGTCAAGTCATGTGATAATCTCGCTGATCTTTTCACAAAGTCTCTACCAGCTTCAACATTCCAGAAATACCTTCATGGAATCGGTATGCGACGGCTCCGAGATTTGCAAGAGTCAGGGGGAGTATCTTCCTGAACTGTTCCTGTTCAAAGCCTCATATTACACTCTTTTTCCCTTTATGAGTTTACTTTAGAGGTTCTCATCGAGGTTTTTAATGAGGTAATATCAACATAAGAACATATGTCATACTATCTGTTTTCCCCACCGGGGTTTTTAGAAAGTATATACGACATATTTATTGTCCTCTTATTCTATGGATACATTTCATATGGAGTTAACGGAGGCAATAACCATTATATGCGTTATCATTTTCTCCTTATTTTCCCACAGGGTTTGAAGGAGTTTTAGCTGCATATACTACACCACTCCTTATATTTTTCCCACAGGGTTTTTGGAGGAGACTATTTCAAGATGATGAACACGCTCAAGGACAAATATAGATTAGGGGGAGTGTTAGAATTTAATTAATTATGTAATTAATTAAGTAATCTCTACTTGTAACCGCACGTGGATCTCTTCCACGATGCGGAACCGACATATCCTTCCTGAAGCGTCGCCTTCAGGAACCGCCTTTCCCCTGGCATATAAGTGTTCATCATCAAGGAATAATACAGACAGTTGATTCATTTTACATCTCTCTCGTTTAGATTACAACAATTTGCTCCGGCCGTGGAGATTAGGGCCACCGTGATGAAGCGTCCGTCTATGTTAGTTGGTGTAAAGTGAGATAAGAGAGCCTCGTGATAGGATATGAGTGTGCGGGTATGCATGATAGGAACACGCACTAGTCAGTCATGTCACTGGCTGTTGCCCACTCACCCCGCAGCTCAGCCTGACAGGACAACGCACTAGATTTTTATTTATAGTTCAACGCACCGAATAATGTAGCCTTGATTTTCTTCACATTTTTTTATGACGTGGATTTTCTTCACAGATTGTCAAAGCGGGTCACTCTCGAGTCATACGCTACTGCATGGAAAGGTTTGCTGTAATGTTTCATTAGTTTTTTTCTTCAGAAAATAATGTTTCATTTATTTTATACCCCGGGTCCCGGACTATTCCCTCGCTTGACAGCTCCCCGTCATCCTGGGCCCCTGACCGCATTATCGCTGACACGCCACGTCATCAGGGCCCAGGCCTGGAAAAAGCGTGTACTCACGGACGGGCTTGCTCGAGTCGCGCCGTTGTTTAAAGTAAAAAGTAAAAAACAAAAGAGATGAATGAAAGAGGATTCATTGATCTTTATTGATGATAGTAATGAGGTATTTATATCCGGGTGAAAGTATACATGTTGTTTGGGAATCAAGTAAACTTGAATTTACTTAAGAGCTAAGTTATTACATAGTTGTCTTGAGAGTCAAGGAAGTGCATGGTTGCTTGAGGACTAGGTAACCTATCTAATAATTAACTTAATACTAATTAGCTTAATTAATAAGCAATTAATCTATTCTTAACACCCCCTTGTACAACGCCTCTTTTGAGTATATGCATCATCTTGACAAATTCTTTGAATAATCTCAAAAGTCTCCTCAAAAACCCTATGGAAGAAATATGAGAAGAATTATGCAGATATGTTGCTAAAACTCCTTTAAACACAATAAGAAAAGTAATAAGAAAAAAATGATGCAACATATAATGATTAGTGTCTCTTGATAACTCATAGGAGAAAAACCTTTGAAGAAGGAGAAAACTCATTGGTGAGTTTAGAGAACAATTAATATGTCTTGAGTACTTCCTTTAAAAAACCCAAGTAGGGAAAATAGAAAGTATGACATATGATTTTTTATAAGATATTGCCTCATTAAAAACCATTATGAAAAACTACGGGAGAAAACTCATAACGGAAAAGAATGCAACTGACATGTCATTGAAAACTCCATTAAAACCGAGTGGAAAAAATATAAGGAGAAAATGATATGGCATATACAAACACTTGTGTTTATATTGTCTCATTAAAAACCTTTTATGAGAAACCATTAGGGAAAAACTCATCAAGGGAAAAAGAGTACAATATATGCAATCTGTTGATTGTTAATAGGTTATAGTTTGGGATATTACTCCCCCCGAACTTTGCAAATATGGAGGATGTCTCATACAAATTTCATTGACATGAACATAAGATTGTGTATAAAATGTTGGATTTTCACATGATTTTGTTTGCAAATTATTTCCTCACTTTTCTATAATTCGTGAGGATAAGTAGTTTCCGAGAAATGTGATTTATGATATTGCTCTCCATATAACTTGTAGGCATTGAGTAACACAAGTGGAAGTAGCTCTATAAATCAAGTTATGTGATTCTGATGAATCTCAACCACAACGATTTTGAGTGTGGTCAATCATTCTGCCAAACCATTCATATTTTGCAATGCTTTTAGGTAAAGCAATTATGTCAGAATGATAAGTGGGAATAACCATTAAAGTCCATTTAGATGACTTACATATGAAGGCTATTCCAACAAATCCAGTCATTGATATGGCGTCATTGGGATCAAATAAACAACCAATATCATCATATCATATCATGGTCATATCCTGTATTTCCTGATGGAATTGTCCAATATTTATTGTGTGCTTAAGATATAAGATGATATTCCATATATCAAGCATGTACCTTTTGTTGGGAGTTGCACTCTGAACAAACATAACAAATATGGTGTCAGGTCTGACATAATTTGCAATCATATGAGTGCTTTGCCATTAGTGAGATATAGAACTTCAGGTCTTTATGTCACTTCATTATCAACCCTAGGTTTGTATCTTATCAAAGCTAGTATGACCATACATGTCTTTTGTTGTTATGATATATCCACACTAAACTTCTCGTATATGTTTTGGATATATGTAGACTGATATGTATTCTTGAGAGAATGCTCAAGTTGTAAGCTTAAGCTAAATTTGGTTGAATCCAAATTTTCCGTCTTGAGAAGATTTTGTGTATGTTTCTGTCTTGTAGAGACATTGATGATGAAATCATCGATATACACTGAGCTGATGTAAGGAAATCAAATTTTGGTATTCCTTTATTAACACATAAAAATGATCATCCTTTGAGTAATCCTTTGAAGAAAGAACTCATTTAGTCGGTAGTACCATATCATTTCCGACTATTTCAAGCCATAGAGTGACTTCTGAAATTTTACACAAATATGTTGCGATTTATTTTTGATTCGGAATTGTAAGCCCTTCAGGGACTTCGTTATAAATTTCCGAAACAAGTGACCCATATGAGTATGTAGTCGCTGCATCCATTAACTGCATGGATAATATTATTTGTACTGCCAATAATATTTATTATCGAAACTAAATTCCACTCATACCAAGAGGGTATGTTACATCATAATTTTATGTCGGGTCTCTGCGTGAACCTTTTTGCTACAAGCCTCGCTTTCTCACCACCTCATTCACTTTGTTTAAATGAGAAGTTTTTAGTATTCCTTATGGGAGATACTTATGAGTAGTAGGTATTACTGTGGTAAATACCACTCTTTGCGGAGCGAGTGCTATTATTCATTATTTGCTTCCTTTTATGTGAACCAATATGAGTGCAAGAGGCGCTCTACCATGGATTTTGGTTCACGGCCCAAAAGGTTTCAGCAATTTTTAGAAGAAATGTATGTCGACAAATGTAGTCTTTATTTTATATGATTCTGGTGGAATCAATCAAATTTGTGGAAATATATTTATTCCTTTTAACTCCTTGTGATTTCCTACAACAATGGAGTCAAGGTGTTTCGATGTCCCGACACCAAAACAGTTGTGCACATTTATGTCGGGTTTTCGATGATGAGCATCCGGTGAGGTGTCTTTCAACATGATGTTGAATTACATTTACTGGTTGAGGATTTGATTTCCTCTGTTTCCACGGAAGCATATGCGACATTATATCTCGTGTGGTCAGATTTCTCCCTCGATTACTCTCATTTGGGGACAAGAGTGGTTTATCAGGTACCTCCCCTCTTTCCGACACTTTACTGCAGGAATATAAAATTGAGTGACACCTTTGTCATCAGTAAATGTATGTGGCAGATTTGCAATGACTTGCAAATATGAGATTCCAAACTTCTGGTTCAGATTCTTTGAGTATGTGGATATAAGGGACGAATCTCAATAACATGTCTAATTTATTTCTCGGCATTCTTTGTGGTACTAATCTCCCCCTAATGCCAGAAATGTCCTTATTGCTGATGCAATCAGCATACCGGCTGTGGATAATTTTGATTGACGGATAAATTGTTATTCCTCACATAGAGGGCCCATTGATGCATGCTGGAGTGGTGATATTGGTATGTAACCGAGTTATCGCAAATAGGAAATACTTTGTTGATTTCCACGTAATTACTACAAGGGGAAAGTAGTATGATATGCAGTTGGTATGATTTAGATCATACTTATGGTGTATAAGGCCGTATGTTACCAGCAAGAGGCTCGTAAATTTACAATTCTTTAAGATTGGTCATGTAATTAATTTCACTATCTTTGATAAGATATCAAATTAAACCATTATGGGTATATACATAAAGTATTATATATAATCACGCATTGCTTATGAAATGACTTCAACGAAGTTGTCCATTCGAATGAATTTATCCCTTGTTTAGGATAATTTGCTCCTACTTTGAGAAGTTGAGCAATTAATTTAGTTATATCATTCATGATTTTTGTGACAAGATACACACTTGAAATCATTTTTTAATGTTTCTATGAGAACCATGAAGTACCTATATAAGAGAACATAATGGTTGAGTAATCCACATATCTTATGAATGTGTTCAAGAAAGAATGAGTGGCGCATTTAGAATGGCAAGGTGAGAGTACCTTAAATTAATTTCCCCTATCACACATGTGGTGCACATAAAATCCGATGATTTGGGAAATTTTTCAACTTGTTAAGTTGTGACCAACATAATTGTCAATAATTTTCTAATCAACCCCAAACCAGGATTGTAAGGTTTAAGCCAAATTTTTGTAAGATTTAGAAAATTATATTATACGCAACAAAACTGAGTATGATTTGATTCATACATTCAAAAATTTATCAAATATAATGAACAAGAAATAGGATATTGGACATCACACTACATGTAGTAGCACAAGTATAGGCTAATGTTATTTTAGGAATAATTAGGATATTACATGAGCTCACCCATATTACTGAAAAATTAATTATGCAAACATATCATAGGCATAAAGGAATTGATCATTCTTTTATTACACTATATTTTTGGTTCTCCTTCTGATGAAGATTTGAGAACAATCATTTACGAGAATATTTCCTCGTTGTATGTTTGCAAATTTTCAAATATCCCAATGAACTTATCAGCCTTTTGAATAAATTTGTGATGTGGTTTGACCATATGTTTGAGGGTTTGGTAATCATATGTACAATATTTATATAACCACACATTTGACAAACTGGAGAGTTGTCTTTGTAGTCGTTTGAAAATGATCAATTACCAATTAAAAGGTAATTATTGTTAGGTAACGTAGCATAAATTCAAAATTTTCCTACGCATGTTCAGATCTTCCTATGGAGAGACCAGCAACGAGAGAGGGGTAAGAGCATCTTCGTACCTTTGAAGATCGCTAAGCGGAAGCGTTGCTAGAACGCGGTTGATGGAGTCGTACTCGCGGCGATTCCGATCTAGTGCCGAACAACGGCACCTCCGCGTTCAACACACGTGCAGCCCGGTGAAGTGTCCCACACCTTGATCCATCAAGGAGGAGGGAGAGGTTGGGGAAGAAGTCCAGCAACACGACGGCGTGGTGTCGGTGGAGAGACGAGGTCTCCCGGCAGGGCTTCGCCAAGCGCCGGCAGAGAGGAGGAGGGAGAGAAGCAGGGCTGCGCCGAGAGAGAGATGAAACCGTGTGTCAAACAGCCCCGAACCCTCAACTATATATAGGGGGAGAGGGAGGGGGCGCAGCCTTTAGGGTTCCCACCCCCAAGGGGTGCGGCAGCCCCAGATGGGAGAGGGGCGGCGGCCAGGGCAGGGAGGAGGGGTGGCGCACCCCTCTGGTGGGCCTTAGGCCCACCTATGCTAGGGTTCCCCCTTCCCCCCTTTCTCTGATGCGCATGGGCTGGGTGGGGGGCGCACCAGCCCACTTAGGGGCTGGTTCCCTTCCCCACTTAGCCCATCTAGCCTCTGGGGTCGTTGCCCCCCTTCGGTGGTCCCCTAGGACCACCTCCAGTGGTCCCGGTGGTCCCGGTACATTACCGGTGACGCCCGAAACACTTTCGGTGTCCAAAACCACCCGTCCTATATATCAACCTTTACCTCCGGACCATTCCGGAGCTCCTCGTGACGTCCGGGATCTCATCCGGGACTCTGAACAACTTTCGGTAACCTCGTACAACAATTCCCTATAACCCTAGCGTCATCGAACCTTAAGTGTGTAGACCCTACGGGTTCGGGAGACAGGCAGACATGACCGAGACACCTCTCTGGCCAATAACCATCAGCGGGGTCTCAATACCCACGGTGGCTCCCACTAGCTCCACGATGATCTCACCGGATGAACTACGATGTCAAGGATTCAATCAATCACGTATATGATTCCCTTTGTCTGTCGGTATAGAACTTGCCCGAGATTCGATCGTCGGTATACCTATACCTTGTTCAATATCGTTACCGGTAAGTCTCTTTACTCGTTCTGTAGCACGTCATCGTGTGACTAACTCCTTAGTCACATTGAGCTCATGATGATGTTCTACCGAGTGGGCCCAGAGATACCTCTCCGTCACACGGAGTGACAAATCCCGATCTCGATTCGTACCAACCCAACAGACACTTTTGGAGGTACCCGTAGTGCACCTTTATAGTCACCCAGTTACGTTGTGACGTTTGATACACCCAAAGCACTCCTACGGTATCCGGGAGTTGCACAATCTCACGGTCGAAGGAAAAATACTTGACATTAGAAAAGCTTTAGCATACGAACAATACGATCTAGTGCTAGGCTTAGGATTGGGTCTTGTCCATCACATCATTCTCCCAATGATGTGATCCCGTTATCAATGACATCTAATGCCCATGATCAGGAAACCATGATCATCTATTGACTAACGAGCTAGCCAACTAGAGGCTTGCTAGGGACACATTGTGATCTATTTAGTCACACATGTATTACTGTTTCCTGTTAATACAATTATAGCATGAACAATAGACGATTATCATGAACAAGGAAATATGATAATAACCATTTTATTATTGCCTCTAGGGCATATTTCCAACAGTCTCCCACTTGCACTAGAGTCAATAATCTAGTTACATTGTGATGTATCGAACACCCATAGCATTATGGTGTTGATCATGTTTTGCTCGTGGAAGAGGTTTAGTCAATGGGTCTGCAATATTCAGATCCGTGTGTACTTTACAAATATCTATCACTCCACTCTGGACATGGTCCTGGATGGAGTTGTAGCGGCGCTTGATGTGCTTCGTCTTCCGATGAAACATGGGCTCCTTGGCTATGGCAATGGCTCGAGTGTTATCACAGAAGAGTGTCATAGGACCCGACGTGCTTGGAACCACTCCAAGGTCGGTGATGAGCTCCTTCATCCAAATTCCTTCATGAGCCGCTTCTGAAGCAGCTATGTACTCCGCTTCACATGTAGATGCTGCCACGACTTCTTGCTTGCTGCTGCACCAGCTCACTGCCCCACCATTCAACACATATACGTATCCGGTTTGTGACTTACAGTCATCCGGATCTGTGTCGAAGCTAGCGTCGACGTAACCCTTTACGACGAGCTCTTCGTCACCTCCATAAACGAGAAACATTTCCTTAGTCCTTTTCAGGTACTTAAGGATATTCTTGACCGCTGTCCAGTGTTCCGCACCGGGATTACTTTGGTACCTCCCTACCAAGCTTATGGCAAGGTTTATATCATGTCTGGTACACAGCATGGCATACATTAGAGAGCCCACGGCTGAAGCGTAGGGGACAGAACTCATCTTCTCTCTATCTGCTGCCGTGGTCGGCGACTGAGTCTTACTCAATCTCATACCTTGCAAAACTGGCAAGAACCCTTTCTTTGAGTTTTCCATATTGAACTTCTTCAATATCTTGCCAAGGTATGTACTTTGCGAAAGACCTATGAGGCATCTCGATCTATGTCTATAGATCTTGATGCCTAATATGTATGCAGCTTCTCCAAGGTCCTTCATTGAAAAACTCTTGTTCAAATAGGCCTTTATGCTCTCCAACATCTCTATATCATTCCCCATCAATAATATGTCATCCACATATAGTACGAGGAAAGCTACAGAGCTCCCACTCACTTTCTTGTACAGACAGGCTTCTCCGTAAACTTGTATGAACCCAAACGCTTTAATTACCTCATTAAAGCGAATGTTCTAACTCCGAGATGCTTGCACCAGTCCATAGATGGAGCGCTGGAGCTTGCACACTTTGTTAGCACCCTTAGGGTCGACAAAACCTTCTGGTTGCATCATATACAACTCTTCCTTAAGGTTCCCGTTAAGGAACGCCGTTTTGACGTCCATTTGCCAAATTTCATAATCATAAAAGGCGGCAATTGCTAACATGATTCGGACTGATTTCAGCTTCGCTAGGGGAGAGAAAGTCTCTTCGTAGTCAACTCCTTGAATTTGTCGGAAACCCTTTGCGACAAGTCGAGCTTTGTAAACGGTTACATTACCGTTTGCATCAGTCTTCTTCTTGAAGATCCATTTATTTTCTATGGCTCGCCCGTCATCGGGCAAGTCCACCAAAGTCCACACTTTGTTCTCATACATGGATCCTATCTCAGATTTCATAGCCTCAAGCCACTTGTTGGAATCCGGGCCCGCCATCGCTTCTTCATAGTTCGAAGGTTCACCGTTGTCTAACAACATGATTTCCATCACAGGGTTGCCGTACCACTCTGGTGCGGAGCGTACCCTTGTGGACCTTCGCGGTTCACTAGTAACATGATCCGAAGCTTCATGATCATCATCATTAACTTCCTCTTCAGTCGGTGTAGGCGCCATAGGAACAACTTCCTGCGCTGCGCTACTTTCCTGTTCGAGAGGGGGTGTAATTACCTCATCAAGTTCTACCTTCCTCCCACTTACTTCTTTCGAGAGAAACTCTTTCTCTAGAAAGGATCCGTTCTTGGCAACAAAGGTTTTACCTTCGGATCTAAGATAGAAGGTATACTTAATAGTTTCCTTAGGGTATCCTATGAATACGCATTTCTCCGCTTTGGGTTCGAGCTTTTCTGGTTGAAGTTTCTTCACATAAGCATCGCAGCCCCAAACTTTAAGAAACGATAACTTAGGTTTCTTGCCAAACCATAGTTCATACGGTGTCGTCTCAACGGATTTAGACGGTGCCCTATTTAAAGTGAATGCTGCAGTTTCTAATGCGTATCCCCAAAATGATAGCGGCAAGTCGGTGAGAGACATCATAGATCGTACCATATCTAATAAAGTGCGATTACGACGTTCAGACACTCCGTTGCGCTGCGGTGTGCCACGCGGCATCAGTTGTGAAACGATTCCACACTTTCTTAGGTGTGTGCCAAACTCGTGACTCAAATATTCACCTCCACGATCGGATCGTAGACATTTAATTTTTCTGTCACGTTGATTCTCAACCTCACTCTGAAATTCCTTGAACTTTTCAAACGTCTCAGATTTGTGCTTCATCAAGTAGATATACCCATACCTACTCAAATCATCGGTGAGGGTGAGAACATAACGATAACCACCGCGAGCTTCAACGTTCATTGGACCACACACATCAGTATGTATTATTTCCAATAAGTCGGTTGCTCTCTCCATTATTCCTGAGAATGGAGTCTTAGTCATCTTTCCCATGAGGCACGGTTCGCATGTGTCAAATGATTCAAAGTCAAGAGACTCTAATAGTCCATCAGTATGGAGCTTCTTCATGCGTTTAACGCCGATATGACCAAGGCGGCAGTGCCACAAGTATGTGGGACTATCATTATCAACTTTGCATCTTTTGGTACTCACACTATGAATATGTGTAACATCACGATCGAGATTCATCAAGAATAAACCATTCACCAGCGGAGCATGACCATAAAACATATCACTCATATAAATAGAACAACCATTATTCTCTGACTTAAATGAGTAGTCGTCTCGCATTAAGCAAGACCCTGATACAATGTTCATGCTTAAAGCTGGTACTAAATAACAATTATTAAGGTTTAAAACTAATCCCGATGGTACATGTAGAGGCAGCGTGCCGACGGCGATCACATCGACCTTTGAACCATTCCCGACGCGCATCGTCACCTCGTCCTTGGCCAGTCTCCGCTTATTCCGCAGTTCCTGCTTTGAGTTGCAAATGTGAGCAACAGCACCGGTATCAAATACCCAGGAGCTACTACGAGCGCTGGTAAGGTACACATCAATAACATGTATATCACATATACCTTTAACGTTGCCGGCCTTCTTGTCCGCTAAGTATTTGGGGCAGTTCCGTTTCCAGTGACCCTTTCCCTTGCAATAGAAGCACTCAGTCTCAGGCTTAGGTCCGTTCTTTTTCTTCTTCCCGGCATCTGGCTTACCGGGCGCGGCAACAACTTTGCCGTCTTTCTTGAAGTTCTTCTTACCCCTGCCTTTCTTGAAACTAGTGGCCTTGTTGACCATCAACACTTGATGCTCCTTCTTGATTTCTACTTCAGCAGACTTGAGCATCGAGTACAACTCGGGAATGGTCTTCTCCATCCCTTGCATGTTGTAGTTAAGCACAAAGCCTTTGTAGCTTGGTGGGAGAGACTGGAGGATTCTGTCAATGATAGCATCATCCGGAAGTTCGACTCCTAGTGAAGTCAGACGACCGTGTAACCCAGACATTTTGAGTATGTGCTCACTGACAGAACTGTTCTCCTCCATCTTACAGCTGAAGAACTTGTCGGAGACTTCATATCTCTCGACACGGGCATGAGCTTGAAAAACTAGCTTCAGCTCTTGGAACATCTCATATGCCCCGTGTTGCTCAAAACGCCTTTGGAGCCCCGTTTCTAAACTGTATAACATGCCACACCTGACCAGAGAGTAGTCATCACTCCGCGCTTGCCAGATGTTCAGAATGTCCTGGGCTGCCACGGGAGCGGGAGGGTCACCTAGTGGCGCATTAAGGACATAAGCCTTTTTAGCTGCTTCAAGGATGAGCTTCAAGTTGCGAACCCAGTCCGCATAGTTGCTACCATCATCTTTCAGCTTGTTTTTCTCTAGGAATGCGTTGAAGTTGAGGTTGACGTTGGACATCTACAATATTTATAAAGACAACTTTTAGACTAAGTTCATGACAATTAAGTTCATTTAATCAAATTAAGTATGAACTCCCACTTAAATCGACATCCCTCTAGTCATCTAAGTGATACATGATCCATGTTGACTAACCCGTGTCCGATCATCACGTGAGACGGACTAGTCACCATGGTGAGCAACTTCATGCTGATCGTATTCAACCATACAACTCATGTTCGACCTTTCGGTCTCTTGTATTCGAGGTCATGTCTGTACATGCTAAGCTCGTCGAGTCAACCTACGTGTTTTGCGTGTGTAAATCTGGCTTACACCCATTGTATGCGAACGTTAGAATCTATCACACCGATCATCACGTGGTGCTTCGAGACAACGAACCTTCGCAACGGTGCACACTTAGGGGAATACGTTCTCGAAAGAGGGATCATCTTATTATGCTACCGTCGTTTTAAGCAATAAGATGTAAAACATGATAAACATCACAATGCAATCATATAGTGACATGATATGGCCATTATCATCTTTGCTCTTTCGATCTCCATCTTCAGGCATCGCATGATCATCATCGTCGCCGGCGTGACAACATGATCTCCATCATCATGATCTCCATCATCGTGTATCCGTGAAGTCGTCACGCCAACTACTACTATCACTACTACTATGGCTAACCGTTAGCAATGAAGTAAAAGTAGTAAGCACATGGCGTTGCATCTCATACAATAAATTAAGACAACTCCTATGGCTCCTGCCGGTTGTCATACTCATCGACATGCAAGTCGTGAAACCTATTACAATAACATGATCATCTCATACATCATACATGCAACATCACAACTTTGGCCATATCACATCACATGTCAAAACCCTGCAAAAACAAGTTAGACGTCCTCTAATTGTTGTTGCAAGTTTTACGTGGTTGAGTTGGGTTTCTAGCAAGAACGCCTTCTTACCTACGTGACAGACACAATGATGATATGCCAAAGCTATTTACCCTTCATAAGGACCCTTTTCATCAAATCCAATCCGACTAGAATAGGAGAGACAGACACCCGCTAGCCACCTTTATGCACGATGTGCATGTATGTCGGTGGAACCAGTCTCACGTAAGCGTACATGTAAGGTCGGTCCGGGCCGCTTCATCCCACAATACCGCTGGAAGAGAATAAGACTAGTAACGGCAAGCAAATTGACAAACCATTGCCCACAACTTTTGTGTTCTACTCGTGCATAGAATCTACGCATAGAAAACCTGGCTCGGATGCCACTGTTGGGTAACGTAGCATAAATTCAAAATTTTCCTACGCATGTTCAGATCTTCCTATGGAGAGACCAGCAACGAGAGAGGGGTAAGAGCATCTTCGTACCTTTGAACATCGCTAAGCGGAAGCGTTGCTAGAATGCGGTTGATGCAGTCGTACTCGCGGCGATTCCGATCTAGTGCCGAACAACGGCACCTCCGCGTTCAACACACGTGCAGCCCGGTGACGTCTCCCGCACCTTGATCCAGCAAGGAGGAGGGAGAGGTTGAGGAAGAAGTCCAGCAACACAACGGCGTGGTGTCGGTGGAGAGACGAGGTCTCCCGGCAGGGCTTCGCCAAGCGCCGACAGAGAGGAGGAGGGAGAGGAGCAGGGCTGCGCCGAGAGAGAGATGAAACCGTGTGTCAAACAGCCCCGAACCCTCAACTATATATAGGGGGAGAGGGAGGGGCGCAGCCTTTAGGGTTCCCACCCCGAAGGGGTGCGGCAGCCCCAGATGGGAGAGGGGGCGGTGGCCAGGGCAGGGAGGAGGGGTGGCGCACCCCTCTGGTGGGCCTTAGGCCCACCTATGCTAGGGTTCCCCCCTTTCTCTGATGCGCATGGGCTGGGTGGGGGGGCGCAACAGCCCACTTAGGGGCTGGTTCCCTTCCCCACTTAGCCCATCTAGCCTCCCGGGGTCGTTGCCCCCCTTCGGCGGTCCCCCGGGACCACCTCCGGTGGTCCCGGTACATTACCGGTGACGCCCGAAACACTTCCGGTGTCCGAAACCATCCGTCCTATATATCAATCTTTACCTCCAGACCATTTCGGAGCTCCTCATGACGTCCGGGATCTCATCCGGGACTCCGAACAACTTTCGGTAACCTCGTACAACAATTCCCTATAACCCTAGCGTCATCGAACCTTAAGTGTGTAGACCCTACGGGTTCGGGAGACAGGCAGACATGACCGAGACACCTCTCTGGCCAATAACCATCAGCGGGGTCTGGATACCCATGGTGGCTCCCACTAGCTCCACGATGATCTCATCGTATGAACCACGATGTCAAGGATTCAATCAATCCCGTATACGATTCCCTTTGTCTGTCGGTATAGAACTTGCCCGATATTCGATCGTCGGTATACCTATACCTTGTTCAATCTCGTTACCGGTAAGTCTCTTTACTCGTTCCGTAGCACGTCATCGTGTGACTAACTCCTTAGTCACATTGAGCTCATGATGATGTTCTACCGAGTGGGCCCAGAGATACCTCTCCGTCACACAGAGTGAGAAATCCCGATCTCGATTCGTACCAACCCAACAGACACTTTTGGAGGTACCCGTAGTGCACCTTTATAGTCACCCAGTTACGTTGTGACGTTTGATACACCCAAAGGACTCCTACGGTATCCGGGAGTTGCACAATCTCACGGTCGAAGGAAAAGATACTTGACATTAGAAAAGCTTTAGCATACGAACAATACGATCTAGTGCTAGGCTTAGGATTGGGTCTTGTCCATCACATCATTCTCCCAATGATGTGATCCCGTTATCAATGACATCTAATGCCCATGATCAGGAAACCATGATCATCTATTGACTAACGAGCTAGCCAACTAGAGGCTTGCTAGGGACACATTGTGATCTATTTATTCACACATGTATTATTGTTTCCTGTTAATACAATTATAGCATGAACAATAGACGATTATCATGAACAAGGAAATATGATAATAACCATTTTATTATTGCCTCTAGGGCATATTTCCAACAATTATGTCATTGGTTGTCTGTATCCTCCACTTTACTTTGAATTCCTAATGGTTCTATTTTGTGACCACTCAAATCTAGCAAATATTTGAAGCACCCGTTGGGTGAATATGATGATTTTAAGAAATAATATGTTTCTTTACCATGAAAATGGTAATGCCATCATAAGAGGATGTAAAGTGTAATATGGGCTATTCAATCGGTTTCAAATATGAAAAATATCTGATAACAAAATCTCAACATCAAGTTGATCTTATAATTACCAAAATTGTAAAGTGTACTCTTGAGGCCTTGAAAAATTATTGGATGATCATTCCAAATGTGCTCATGGCAGCATGTTTCTCTTAAGGGAAATATTCAAGATGAATAAATATTCGTCCATTATGTACTTAGTTTGAGAACTAAGTGAAGATTGGTGACAAACGAAATACATAGGACATAATTATCTATTAAGAGAATAGCCATAAAATATTTTCCTGAAGGTGGAGTTATAGTGGCAATAATACCACGGGTGGATGCAACGACTCATGTCATACATCATCATACAATAAATAATCTCACCTAATATGTATTTACTGTATTAGGAAATGCCAGCGATGGGTTACTTGAAAGTGCTAATGCATTTATTTAATTTACTTCTAGGAGTAAGTGGCATTTATGAATAAATGATTTGTTTGAGAACAATCATGGTCAAGGTGATTGATACGTCTCAAACGTATCTATAATTTTTGATGGTTTCACGCTGTTATCTTGTCATCTTTGGATGTTTTATGTACCTTTTTATATCTTTTTTGGAACTAACTTATTAATTCAGTGCCAAGTACCAGTTCCTATTTTTGTGTGTGTTTTTGGCTCTTTTCAGATCTAATTTTGGAATGGAGTCCAAACGGAATAAAATCCCCGAAATGATTTTTTCCCGAACGGAAGAAGATCACGGGCATGTGGGCCAAGCCAGGTGGGCCCCAGGGAGCCCACAAGCTCCCACTCCACCACCAGGGCTTGTGGCCTCCCTGGCCGCCCCCTGACCTAGGTCTTTGGCCTATAAATTCCCAAAAATATAGCAAAAAATCAGGGAAGCCTCGAAAATACTTTTCCGCCGCCGCAAGCTTCCGTTTTCACGAGATCTCATCTGGAGACCCTTCCCAGCACCCTGCCGGAGGGGACTTTGGAGTTGGAGGGCTTCATCATCATCATCATCGCCCCTCCAATGACTCGTGAGTAGTTCACTTCAGACCTACGGGTCCGTAGTTAGTAGCTAGATGACTTCTTCTCTCTCTTGGATCTTCAATCAAAGTTCTCCATGATCTTCATGGAGATCTATCCGATGTAATCTTCTTTGGCGGTGTGTTTGTCAAGATCCGATGAATTGTGGACTTGCGATCAAATTATCTATGATATATATTTGAGTCTTTGTTGATTTCTTATATGCATTATTTGATATCCTTGTAAGTGTCTCCGAGTCTTGGGTTTTGTTTGTCCAACTAGATCTATGATTCTTGCAATGGGAGAAGTGCTTGGTTTTGGGTTCTACCATGTGGTGACCTTTCCCAGTGAAATTAGGGGCAGCAAGGCACACATCAAGTAGTTTCCATCAAGGGTAACAAGATGGGGTTTTCATCATTGGTTTGAGATTATCCCTGCACATCATGTCATCTTGCTTAAGGCATTACTCTGTTCTTTTGGACTTAATACACTAGATGCATGCTGGATAGCGGTCGACGTGTGGAGTAATAGTAGTAGGGCGGAAAGTATCGGTCTACTTGTTTTGGACGTGATGCCTATAGATATAATCATTGCCATAGATATCGTCACGACTTTGCGCGGTTCTATCAATTGCTCGACAGTAATTTGTTCACCCGCCGTCTACTTGCTTTCATGACAGAAGCCACTAGTAAACACTACGGCCCCCGGGTCTACTCACATCCATCGTTTACACCTCCGCTTTTACTTTGCTTTGTTACTTTGTTGCTTTCAGTTCTCACTTGGTGAACAATCGATAAGGGATTGATAACCCCTTCATAGCGTTGGGAGCAAGGTTTTGTGTTTGTGCAGGATCTTGTGATACTCATCCACTGGATTGATACCTTGGTTCTCAAAATGAGGGAAATACTTACCACCACTGTGCTACATCACCCTTTCCGCTTCGAGGGAACACCAATGCAAGGCTCCTTAGCTATAGCAGAAGGATACCTGGTGCCGTCGACACGACTATTCGTGTCGCCGTTGCCAGGGAAGCACAACTGACATCAGAAGTATTTTTGGTGCCGTTGCTGGGGAGTATCAAGCAACACTCCTATTTCTGGCGCCGTTGGAAGGTCTTTTGTTGCAGTAGCAGAAGTATTTCTCGCGCCGTTGCCGGGGAGGATAGATCAAGATCTATCCAAGTAGGTCTCACAAACTCATCTCTTGCATTTACTTTTGTTGCCAGTTGCCTCTCGTTTTCCTCTCCCCCACTTCACATTTGCCATTTTCATTTGCCTTTCTCCTTCGCCGTTTTCTTTTGCCTTTGTCGTTTTCCTTTGCCGGTTTTCTTGCTTGCTTTTGTGCTTGTTTGTTTATTGAAGTCATCATGGCTGAAAACACCAAACTTTGCGACTTCTCGAGCACTAATAATAATGATTTTATTAGTACTCCGATTGCTCACGCCACTAGTGCGGAATCGTATGAAATCAACGCAGCTCTGCTGAATCTTGTTATGAAAGAGCAATCCTCTGGCCTTCCTAGTGAAGATGCCGCATCCCATCTCAATACCTTCATTGAGCTTTGTGATAAGCAAAATAAAAGAGATGTGGATAATGACGTGATTAAGTTGAAACTTTTTGCTTTCTCGTTGCGAGATCGCGCAAAAACTCGGTTTTCTTCTTTGCCTAAAAATAGTATCGATTCTTGGGATAAGTGCAAAGATGCTTACATATCCAAGTATTTTCCGCCGGCTAAGATCATCTCCTTACGTTACGATATCATGAATTTCAAGCAACTTGATTGTGAACACGTTGCACAATCTTGGGAGAGGATGAAGCTTATGATTAGAAATTGTCCCGCTCATGGCTTGAGTTTGTGGATGATTATACAAATCTTTTACCCTGGCTTGAATTTCGCTTCTCGCAATATCTTGGACTCCGCCTAAGGTGGAACGTTCATGGAAATCATGTTAGGAGATGCTACAAAACTCCTAGACAATATCATGACCAACTACTCTCAGTGGCACAGTGAAAGGTCGCGTGCTAGCAAAAAGGTGCACGCTATAGAAGAGATTAACTCGCTTAGTGCTAAGATGGACGAGTTGATGAATTTGGTTGCTAGTAGAAACGATACCGTAGATCCTAATGGCATGCCACTATCTTCTTTGATTGAGAGTAGCAACGCTAGTTTGGACGTGAATTTTGTTGGTAGGAACAATTTTGGCAACAAGAATGCTTTTAGAGGAAAATATGTTCGTAGGCCTTTTCCTAGTAACTCCTCTAACAATTATGGCAATTCCTACAACAACACCGATGGAAATCACAACAAATTACCCTCTGATTTAGAGAGTAATATCAAAGAGTTCATCAACTCTCAAAAGATTTTCAGTGTGTCCAGAGAGGAAAAACTACTCAAAATAGACGATTTGGCTAAGAGCGTTGATAGGATGTCTTGTGATATTGATGCTTTGAAAGTTAGATGCGCTCCTCCCAAGGTCAACTTGGATGAAACTTTGAAAGCTATGCGTGTCTCCATAAATGAGAGCAAAGAAAGAACCGCCCAAATTCGCGCTAGGCATGAATGGTTTAAAAGGGTGCATTCTAGTGATGCAAATCACGAAGATCTTAAAAGTGCTTGGTGTGTCTCCTCTTGAATCTTTGATTTCGCGTGTCAAACCTATTTATGGAGGGGCTGGATATGAATCCATTTTGGTTGAAAAACGCCCCAATGATTCGGAGTCCACCTATCTTGATGATAAAGGTGTGGAGAGTGGAGTAGAAGAAGTCCAAATTTTGGGTAGTAATGAAACTCCCACTTTGGATTTCAAGGAATTCAATTATGATAATTTCTCCTTGTTTGAATGCATTTCTTTGATGCAATCCATTGCAAACTCTCCACATGCTTATAGCCAAAGCAAAGCCTTTACCGCGCATATCGTAGATGCTATGATGAAATCTCTTGAAGAGAAGCTCGAACTAGAAGTCTCTATACCTAGAAAACTTCATGATGAGTGGGAACCTACTATCAAAATAAAGATCAAAAACTATGAGTGCAATACTTTGTGTGATTTGGGTGCTAGTGTTTCCGTGATTCCAAAATCTTTATGTGATATTCTTGGTTTTCATGAGATTGAAGAGTGTTCTCTTAATTTGCATCTTGCGGATTCTACTGTCAAGAAACCCATGGGAAGGATCGATGATGTTCTTATTGTTGCAAATAAGAACTATGTACCCATGGATTTCATTGTACTTGACATAGATTGCAATCCTTCATGTCCCATTATTCTTGGTAGAACTTTCCTAAGGACTATTGGTGCTATCATCGATATGAAGGAAGGGAATATTAGATTTCAATTTCATTTAAAGAAGGGCATGGAGCACTTTTCCTAGAAATAAAATAAGATTGCCTTATGAATCTATGATGAGGGCTACTTATGGTTTGAGCACCAAAGATGACTATACGTGATTCCATCACTTTTTGCCTAGCTAAGGGCGTTAAACAAAAGCGCTTGTTGGGAGGCAACCCAACGAATCTATCATTTTTATTTATGTTTTGTGTTTTCCAAACTTTCATAATTCTGTTATGATTGTGTTTTTTGTGTTTCTTTTTGCGTTTGTGCCAAGCAAAACTGTTATGATTAGTCTTGGGGATGATCGTTTGGTCATGCTGGAAAAGACAGAAACTTTCTGCTCACGAAAAGAATTTTCATTTTTTTTTCTTCTGTAAGAGGTTTTGAGTTGATTCTTTTTGCTGATGATTGCTACGTGAATTCTTCAGACTGTCGTAATTGTTCAGAATTTTTGAAGTACCGGAGGTATACGAAATATACAAATTGCTACAGACTGGTCTGCTGTTAACAGATTCTGTTTTTTGTTGTGTTGGTTGCTTATTTTGATTAAACTATGGATAGTATCGGGGGGTATTAGCCATGGAAGATTGAAAATACAGTAACCCAACACCAGCACAAGTAGAATTTAAGTTTGCTACAGTACCTAAGGAAGTGGTGGTTTGCTTTCTCATACTAATTTTATCACGAGTTTCTGTTTAAGTTTCGTGTTGTGAAGTTTTCAAGTTTTAAGTGAAGTTCTTATGGACAAAGAGATAAAGAGTGGAAAGAGCTCAAGCTTGGGGATGCCCAAGGCACCCCAAGAGATTCAAGGATGCCATAAAAGCCTAAGCTTGTGGATGCCCCGGGAAGGCATCCCCTCTCTCGTCTTCAATCCATCGGTAACATTACTTGGGGCTATATTTTTATTCACCACAAGTTATGTGTTTTTGCTTGGAGCGTATTGTATCGTAGGAGTCTTTTATTTTTGTTGTGTCACAATCATCCTTGCTGCACACCTAGAGAGAGAGTCATGCACTCACCGTGATTTTGTCGAGCTTCACTTATATCTTTTGGTAGACAATTCAGCTCACATGTGCTTCACTTATATCTTTAGAGCACAGCGGTGCGTGGCTTGGTAGTTGATCTATTCTTTGAAAGTAGTCTCAGAAGGGGTAGTTATCCAAAGGGATACGAAAACTTCCACCTTCATGTGCATTGAATAGTTAGAGAAGTTTGATTCATCTCAATTAGTTTTGAGTTGTGGTTATGGTAATATTGAAGTCATGCTAGTAAGGTGTTGTGGATCTAGAAACACTTGTGTTGAAGTTAGTGATTTCCGTAGCATGCATGTATGGTGAACCGCTATGTGATGAAATCTGAGCATGATTAGTCTACTGATTGTCATCCTTTGCGTGGCGGTCGGGATCGCGCGATGGTGTATACCTACCAACCCTTCCCCTAGGAGTATGCGTGGAATGCTTTGTTTCGATTACTAATAAAACTTTTGCAATAAGTATATGAGTTCTTCATGACTAATGTTGAGTCCATGGTTTAGATGCACTTTTACCTTCCACCATCACTATCTTCTTAGTGCCATGCAACTTTAGCCGGTGCACAAAACCCATCATCAGCCTCCCTCAAAACAGGCACCATACCTACCTACTATGGCTTTTTCAAAGTCATTCCGAGATATATTGCCATGCAACTACCACATGACATGTGCCACCACATCTACATTGCCATTGCATGATCGTAAGATAGCTAGCATGATGATGTCTATTCCATGCTAGATCATTGCCACGGTACACTACCGAAGGCATTCCATATAGAGTCATAGTTGCTCTAAGTTTTGAGTTGAAAGTGTGATGATCATCATTAATGGAGCATTGTCCCATGTGAGGAAATAAAAGAGGCCAAAGAAGCCCACCCAAAAAAAAGAGGCCAAAGAGCCCACCAAAAAAATGAGAGAAAAAGAGAGAAGGGATAATGCTACCACTTTTTCCACACTTGTGCATATTAAGCACCATGATCTTCATGATTGAGAGTCTCTCATTTTATCACCACCATATAGCTAGTGGGAAATTTTCATTATATAACTTGGCTTGTATATAAAAAATGATAGGCTTCCTCAAAATTGCCTTAGGTATTCGTGAGCAAGCAAGTTGGATGCACACCCACTAGTTTTCTTTAAGAGCTTTCACATACTCGTAGCTCTAGTGCATCATTTGTATGGCAATCCCTACTCATTCACATTGATATCTATTGATGAGCATCACCATAGCTCATTGATATGCCTAGTTAATGTGACTATCTTCTCTTTTTTGTCTTGCAACCTCCACCACATTCCACACCATCTATAGTGCTATAACCATGGCTCACGCTCATGTATTGCGTGAGAGTTGAAAAGGTTTGAGAAAGTAAAGGTGTGAAACAATTACTTGGCCAACACCGGGGTTGTGCATGATTTAAATTCGTTGTGCAATGATGATAGAGCATAGCCAGACTATATGCTTTTGTAGGGATAACTTTATTTTGGCTTTGTTATTTTGAAAGTTCATGATTACCTTGCTAGTTTGCTTGAATTATTATTGTTTCCACGTCAATAGCAAACTATTGTTTTGAATCTAACGGATCTGAACATTCACGTCACATAAGAGGAGTTACAAAGGACATCTATGCTAGGTAGCATGAAAGCATCAAAAATTCATTCTTTATCACTTCCCTACTCGAGGACGAGCAGGAGTTAAGCTTGGGGATGCTTGATACGTCTCAAACGTATCTATAATTTTTGATGGTTTCACGCTGTTATCTTGTCATCTTTGGATGTTTTATGTACCTTTTATATCTTTTTTGGGACTAACTTATTAATTCATTGCCAAGTGCCAGTTCCTGTTTTTGTGTGTGTTTTTGGCTCTTTTCAGATCTGATTTTGGAACGGAGTCCAAACGGAATAAAATCCCCGAAATGATTTTTCCCCCGAACGGAAGAAGATCAGGGGCCTCTGGCCAAGCCAGGTGGGCCCCAGGGAGCCCACAAGCTCCCACTCCGCCACCAGGGGGGAGGCGGCGGTGTCAGGGCTTGTGGCCTCCCTGGCCTCCCCCTGACCTAGGTCTTTGGCCTATAAATTCCCAAAAATATAGCAAAAAATTAGGGGAGCCTCGAAAATACTTTTCCGCCGTCGCAAGCTTCCGTTTCCGCGAGATCTCATCTAGAGACCCTTCCCGGCACCCTGTCGGAGGGTACTTTGGAGTTGGAGGGCTTCTTCATCATCATCATCGCCCCTCCAATGACTCGTGAGTAGTTTACTTCAGACCTACGGGTCCGTAGTTAGTAGCTAGATGGCTTCTTCTCTCTCTTGGATCTTCAATACAAAGTTCTCCATGATCTTCATGGAGATCTATCTGATGTAATATTCTTTGGTGGTGTGTTTGTCGAGATCCGATGAATTGTGGATTTGTGATCAGATTATCTATGATATATATTTGAGTCTTTGCTGATTTCTTATATGCATGATTTGATATCCTTGTAAGTCTCTCCGAGTCTTGGGTTTTGTTTGGCCAACTAGATCTATGATTCTTGCAATGGGAGAAGTGCTTGGTTTTGGGTTCTACCATGTGGTGACCTTTCCCAGTGACAGTAGGGCAGCAAGGCACACATCAAGTAGTTGCCATCAAGGGTAACAAGATGGGGTTTTCATCATTGGTTTGAGATTATCCATCTACATCATGTCATCTTGCTTAAGGTGTTACTCTGTTATTTTGGGCTTAATACACTAGATGCATGCTGGATAGCGGTCGACGTGTGGAGTAATAGTAGTAGATGCAGAAAGTATCGGTCTACTTGTGTTGGACGTGATGCCTACAGATATAATCATTACCATAGATATTGTCACGACTTTGCGCGGTTTTATCAATTTCTCGAAAGTAATTTGTTCACACACCATCTACTTGCTTTCATGAGAGAAGCCACTAGTAAACACTACGGCCCCCGGGTCTATTCACATCCATGTTTACACCTTCACTTTTACTTTGCTTTGTTACTTTGTTGCTTTCAGTTCTCACTTGGCGAACAATCTATAATGGATTGACAACCCCTTCATAGCGTTGGGAGCAAGATTTTGTGTTTGTGCAGGATCTTGTGATACTCCTCAAGTGGATTGATACCTTGGTTCTCAAACTGAGGGAAATACTTAGCACCGCTGTGCTACATCACCCTTTCCGCTTCGAGGGAACACCAACACAAGGCTCCTTAGCTGTAGCAGATGGATTCCTGGTGCCGTCGACACGACTATTCTTGTCGTCGTTGCCGGGGAAGCACAGCTGACATCAGAAGTATTTCTGGCGCCGTTGCCGGGGAGTATCAATCAGCACTCCTATTTCTGGCGCCGTTGGAAGGTCTTTTGTTGCAGTAGCAGTGATCCTTGGTGAACCTCGGTATATCCTTCTATATAACACATGTGATGAAATTATTGCTAATGTTTTGGGCTTCATTCATGAGAAAAAGTGTGACTTTATAGTCACGGGCAAAACATAGAGTTTGCAATTTTAACATTGCATAGTCACTATGAAAATAACAACCACAATGTGATGTGGATCTTGCAATAGTGTTTGAGACACTCGTTATAAATTATGGTATCCTTGATGGATGGATGATACTATAATTAGAAATAGCGACGTAAGCTCCATTGCCATGCATTTTACGAATGTAATAGAAAGTAATCACATGTATATGAAATATTTTCATGGTTTCCTATGACATATTCAAGCAAAATGTGCATGAACAATATTTACTATGAGAGTAAAATAATTTAAAGAATAAAAAAAAAATGCTTCGAAGAAGCAAATTCTAGTACAGTTGATGCTTGATAGCCATATGTGTAGACCTCTATTTATATAGGATAAGACTTTGAAGATAATCATCAATATGGTGAAGATCTCGCAGTAATAGAAAACATAGTCTGACTATTGTGAGTAGATGTTCATAATTCTATTACCTTATGTTATCTATTTTTAAGAAAATCACTATGAAGGTAGTCATTTATGAGAATGACATGATGTAGACCTTGCAGTAATAGTGGATAGTTTGTAAAAAAATTTTACAGTAGATGCCAATATTACCTTATGATATTCTAAGGCTGTCACATCTAATATTAATATTAGGAAGAACACTTTGAAGGTAATCATCTCGTTTAAAATGACAAGATGTATACCTCACAGTAGAGATGGATAATCTGCAAATGATGCAGTAGATGCCACCAATACCTTGTGATTCGCAAATAAAACTTTGGGTTAGTCGTATTAAGTACGACACATATCATTCTTGTTTGAATGTATGCCCACATTTGCAAGAAATATAATTTCTATTGCAAAATTATAGTTGTTGTCCCAAAATCGCATGTCATAGGAAATATTTGCAGTAAAAACACGATGATGTCTTAAATTCTGAAGGAATGAGATCTTGAATGTAGGCAAATATTCTATTGCAATAGTATTACTGATGCAATGCATATGAATGCAATTTATGAAATGCATGGAGATACCGAGTAACCATTGTTGTTGTCGATGAGACGGGGCGGCTACGTGCACTAGCCGTTGGTCGGAGAAAACTGCGCCGCACCAAACGGCTGCGGGCATCGTCACACTTGTACTGGGTGATAGTCGCGCCATGGATTATGAGCCCGTCGTTGTGTGTCGATGTTTGTTGCTGGTGTTGGATGCAGATATCGCTCGACCGCGCGCCTGAGGGAACCACGCTGTGTGCCGTAGACAGAAGCGGTGTTGTATGTAGAAGGCTGTTGGCGGAGTCCACATTTGTGCGCCAAATAGTGCAACCTACATCCTAAGAGTCGTGTTTGCGTGAGGGCATCGCCGGCCGAAGGCCATGCCCGCAGCCAGCGACACTAGAGGTCGCCACAATGCCATGCACTTGGAGTTCGAAGCCAAGCCGCGCCACAACGTGAACTGCCATCAGTACTCGCATCTCCAAGCGTTAGGGAGGCCATCATGCATCGTGTAGTCTCCCGAAATCGAACAGAATGGAGCAAAGATCCATCCATTTCATCATGTGCAGGAGCGTTTCTCACAAAGGCATACATGCAAAAATAATCAATGATTAGACCAATGATTTTAATCACAACAAGACAAACAAATTACTACTATTGAGTAACGTGATTGTTTAGGAAAGCATAGATAGACTAGGATTTGTTCCTGTTTTGACTTGTACTCCAAGATGATCATGTACTCCTATATATATATGTCCACAAGGCTCAAGCAATATATCAACTATTTCCACCAATCCCTATTCTCCCGTTTAACATGGTATCTACCGCAAGTTCCTAGACCGAACCGCCGCCTGCCGCTTCCGCACCGCGCGCCGTCCCTGGGGCGGTCGGCCTCCATGACCGCCGCCGGGGGCCGTGCCGTCCGTACCAAGGGTTCGTCCGCCGGTCGTGTTGACCGTCTGCCCTAGAGAGTCTTTTCCTGATCTATTGATCGAGGGTTTTCTCTCTTCCGTCGGTCACTTTGATCGGTATTTTCTTTTTGGTTTGCGATCTTAGCTCGGTTTGCGTTGCCGCCATCGCCGTCGATCACTTCGCCTCTACTCTGACATCGACGCGACCCGATTTCTCCTTCGACCCGGTGGCCTCCCGCAAACCCGGCATCCCATCATCGCCGCCGTTCGCGAGTCGACACGCACGTCGATCTCCGTCGGCCGTCATCGCCCTGCCCCGATCGGGACTCCTGCATTTCCCTGACCCGACGGCCTTGATACGTCTTCGTCGTATCTGTAATTTTTGATTGTTTCATGCCAATATTCTACAACTTTCATATACTTTTGGCAACTTTTTATACTATTTTTGGGACTAACATATTGATCCAGTGCCCAGTGCAGGTTCCTGTTTGTTGCATGTTTTTTGTTTCATAGATTATCCATACCAAACGAAGTCCAAACGCAATAAAAAAACCCATGGAGATTTTTTTTGGAATATTTATGATTTTTGGGAAGAAGAATCAACGTGAAATGATGCCCAAGGGGGTCACAAGCCCCCTAGCCGTGGCCTGGGAGTGGGGCCACGCCTGGCAGGCTTGTGACCAATCCCTAATTCGGTTGGGGCCCTTCCTTCGCCGCAGGAAAGATAATATCCGGAAGAAAATCGTGTTAAAATTTCAGCCCAATCGGAGTTACGGATCTCCGGAAATTTAAGAAATGGTGAAAGACAAAATCTGGGAGCGCAGAAGCAGAAGGACACAGAGAGAGAGATCCAATCTCGGAGGGGCTCTCGCCCCTCCGCCGCCATGGAGACCATGGACCAGAGGGTAAACCCTTCTCCCATCTAGGGAGGAGATCAAGGAAGAAGAAGAAGAAGAAGGGGGGCTCTCTCCCCCTCTCTCCCAGCGCCGCCGGAACGCCGCCGGGACATCATCGTGTGACGACGATCTACACCAACACATCCGTGATCTTCACCAACACCTCCATCACCTTCCCCCATCTATATTCAGCGGTCCACTCTCCCGCAACCCGCTGTACGCTCTACTTGAACATGGTGCTTTATGCTTCATATTATTATCCAATGATGTGTTGCCATCCTATGATGTCTGAGTAGATTTTCGTTGTCCTATTGGTGATTTATGAATTGCTATGATTGGTTTAATTTGCTTGTGGTTATGTTGTTGTCCTTTGGTGCCCATCAAATGAGCACACACGTGGATCACACCATAGCGTTAGTTGTATGTTGATAGGACTATGTATTGGAGGGCAAGGGTGACAGAAGCTTCAGCCTAGCATAGAAATTGATGCATATGGGATTGAAGAGGGACCAATATATCTTATTATTATGGTTGGGTTTTACCTTAATGAACGTTAGTAGTTGAGGATGCTTGCTAATAGTTCCAATCATAAGTGCATAGAATTCCAAGTAAGGGATGACATGCTAGCAGTGGCCTCTCCCACATAAAACTTGCTATCGGTGTACTAACGTAGTCAATTGCTTAGGGACAATTCCGTAACTCCTACCACCACTTTTCCACACTCGTTAAACTAACGTAATTGTTTCTTTATCTAACCAGCCCCTAGTTTTTATTTACGTGTTCTTTCTTTTCTTGCAAACCTATCCTATCATACCTACAAAGTACTTCTTGTTTCATACTTGTTGGTAAAGCGAACGTAAAGTGTGCGTAGAGTGGTACCGGTTGTCGATAGAACTTGAGGGAAAATTTGTCCTACCTTTAGCTCCTCGTTGGGTTTGACACTCTTACTTATCGAGAAAGGCTACAATTGATCCCTTATACTTGTGGGTTATCACGACCTTTTTCTGGCGCAGTTGCCGAGGATCAATAGCGTGGGGGTGAATATTCTCGTGTGTGCTTGTTTGCTTTATCACTAAGTAGATTTATTTGCTGTTCTAAGTTGTTCTCTATCTTTAGTTATGGATATTGAACACGAAATACCATAAAAATTAGGTGTACTTGCTACTTATGGAGATGGGGAACCTCCTAAAACCCTCGATGCTCGTCATGTGGAAAATATTACACAATTCTTTAATAATCCTAAGAAAACCCCATTAAATTATATAATGGGATACACGTTGGATCAACGTGAATACTTTAGGGATTATCGCTTGACTCAAAAAGGAAAACTATTATGGGATCAAATTCATTTGTTGAAATGGTATGCTTGGGAGCTATGCTCGAGATATGATATTACTTGTTGCTCTAGGATGAAGGCTAAACACCTTCCCTTTTCTTGCAAATTTATTGCTAATGAAACCTTGGTTTCTTATGCTAATGGTATATATGATTAATATGATGTGGAACAAATATAAGAGTTTGTTGCTTTTATGGGTGCTTATGAAATTGAAGCTCTATTTAAAGGGTGTGATGATAATGATGATGCTGCTTACCGATCTGAAAATTTGGTTATGCTTCATTATTGTTATACTAATTATGAATATAATGCCCATATTTATCAATTTATGGAGAAATTCTACGCTGCCCAAGAAGAGACTAATACTTTGCAGGAAACTATGAAAGAAGAAAATGCTGAAACTGTGAGCTCATTAGAAGAAAAAGATGACGAGGAGAGCAAAGAACAAAAGGAGGAAGAGCGGACTAGCTACCCGTGCCCACCTTCTAATGAGAGTAACTCTTCAACTCATACATTGTTTAATTTCCCTTCGTTCTTACCGAAGGATGAATGCTATGTTGATTGCTATGATCCCTTGGATTCGTATGAAATATCCCTTTTTGATGAACTTGATGCTTGCTATGCTTGTGGCCATGATGCCAATATGAATGATGCTTATGAATATGAACTTGTTATAGTTCCTTATGTTAAACATGAAATTGTTGCTATCGCACCCACTTATGATAGTTCTATTATCTTTTTGAACTCTCCCAACTACACTATATCGGAGAAGTTTGCTCTTATTAGGGATTACATAGATGGGTTGCCTTCTACTATTACACATGATGATTTTGATGAATATAATATGCATGTGCTTGCTGCTCATCCTTGCAATTATTATGAGAGAGGAACTACATCTCCACCTCTCTATGTTTCCAATACGATAAATTGCAAGAAACTGCTTATGCTATGTATTGGCCTTTACTTGATGTGCATGAATTGTTCTTTTATGACATGCCAATGCATCGGAAGAGAGTTAGACTTCGTCATTGCATGATATATGTTACCTTGTGCTCACTACTAATCATTGTTAATTAAAATTGGCTTTGATATACCTTGGGATCCGGGTGGATACATTACTTGAGCACTTTATGCCTAGCTTAATGGCTTTAAAGAAAGCGCTGCCTGGGAGACAACCCGGAAGTTTTAAGAGAGTCATTTATTTCTGTTGAGTGATTTTATTTAGTTTTAAAACATAAAAAATATAGAGGGGAACTTAAAACTTTTTCAAAATGAGAAGCGATTGAAAGGTGATGCATTGCGGAAGTGAGGGTCGACCTTGAACACTTATGTTCATGCTCATGGAAACAATGTAGAATTTTTCATGGAATTTTCTCGCAAAAATAATTACCCCCTTGTAAAATTCCATTGTATTATAAAAATAATGTGCCAAGTAAAGCCTTTATGATTAGTTTGGGTGATAGTTGTTTGATCATGCTGAAAAAGACAGAAACTTTATGCTCACGAAATTATTTTTAATTCCTATCCAGAAAGAGCTTTTGAGTTGATTCTTTTTTTGGCTGATTGATATGGAAAGTTCACTAATTGTCACAATTTTTCAGAATTTTTGGTGTATCAGAAGTATGGTGTAAGTTCAGATTACTACAGACTGTTCTGTTTTTGACAGATTCTGTTTTCTATGCATTGTTCTCTTATTTTGATGAATCTATGGGTAGTATCGGGGGGTATGAACCATGGTGAAGTTGTAACACAGTAGATATAATGCTAATATGAATTTGGAATGAGTTCACAACAGTACTTAAAATGGTGATTTACTTTATTATACTAACGGATCTCACGGAGGTTTTGTTGAGTTTTGTGTGATTGAAGTTTTCAAGTTTTGGCTGAGAACACGATGGATGAAGGAATAAGGAGAGGCAAGAGCCTAAGCTTGGGGATGAACAAGGCACCCCAAGGTAATATTCAAGGAAGACTCAAGCGCCTAAGCTTGGTGATGCCCCGGAAGGCATCATCTCTTTCGTCTACAATCTATCGATAATTTTACCCAGAGCTATATGTTTATTCGTCACATGATATGTGCAAATGCTTGGAGCGTCTTTTGTGTTTATTTTTTACTTTTTGTTTTATGCACCATGCTGGTATGAGATAGTCCTTGGTTGCTTTATAGAATGCTCTTTGCACTTCACTTATATCTTTTGAGTATGGCTTTATAGAATGCTTCATGTGCTTCACTTATATCATTTGAAGTTTGGATTGCCTGTTTCCCTACACATAGAAAACCGCCATTTGTAGAAATGCTCTTTTGCTTCACTTATATTTGTTAGAGCGGGGCATATCTTTTGTAGAAATAATTAAACTCTCATGCTTCACTTATATCTATTTAGAGAGTTAACAGGAGTTGGTCATTCACATGGTTAGCCATAAAATCCTATATAAAACTTTTAGATCACTGAATATGATATGTTTGATTCCTTGCAATAGTTTTGCGACATGAAGATGTGATATTAGAGTCATGCTAGTGAGTAATTGTGTATTCGTAGAAATACTTGTGTTAAGGTTTGTGATTCCCGTAGCATGCACGTATGGTGAACCGTTATGTGACGAAGTCGGAGCATGATTTATTTATTGATTGTCATCCTTTGTGTGGAAGTCGGGATCGCGCGATGGTTAACTCCTACCAACTTTTCCCCTAGGAGCATGCGTGTAGTACCTTGTTTCGATGACTAATAGACTTTTGTAATAAGTATGTGAGTTCTTTATGACTAATGTTGAGTCCATGGATTATACGCACTCTCACCCTTCCACCATTGCTAGCCTCTCTAGTACCGCGCAACTTATGCCGGTGCATTACACCCACCATGTACCCTTCCTCAAAACAGCCACCATACCTACCTATTATGGCATTTCCATAGAAATTTTGAGATATATTGCCATGCAACTTCCATCGTTCCGTTTTTTATGACACGCACCCTCATTGTCATATTGCTTTGCATGATCGTAAGATAGCTAGCATGACGTTTTCATGGCTTGTGTGTTTTTTGATGTCATTGCTACGCTAGATCATTGCACATCCTGGTACACCGTCGGAGGCATTCATATAGAGTCATATTTTGTTCTAAATATCGAGTTGTAAGTAAATAAAAGTGTGATGATCATCATTATTATAGCATTGTCCCATGTGAGGAAGTAATAAAAGAGGCCAATGAAGCCCAAATAGGAAAAAGAGGCCAAAGAAGCCCGCCAAAAAAAGAGAGAAAGAAAATAAAAAAATGAGAGAAAATAGAGAAGGGACAATGCTACTATCCTTTACCACACTTGTGCTTTAAAGTAGCAACATGATCTTCATGATAGAGAGTCTCCTGTGTTGTCACTTTCATATACTAGTGGGAAATTTTCATTATAGAACTTGGCTTGTATATTCCAATGATGGGCTTCCTCAAAAGTGCCCTAGGTCTTCGTGAGCAAGCAAGTTGGATGCACCCCCACTAGTTCCCTTTTGAGCTTTCATACACTTATAGCTCTAGTGCATCCGTTGCATGGCAATCCCTACTCATTCACATTGATATCTATTAATGGACATCTCCATAGCCCGTTGATACGCCGAGTCAATGTGACCATCTCCTCCTTTTTGCCTCACAACCTCCACCATATTCTATTTCACCTATAGTGTTATGTCCATGCCCACGCACATGTATTGCGTGAAAGTTGAAAAAGTTTGAGAACACTAAAGTATGAAACAATTGCTTGGCTAAAATCGGTGTTCTCCATGATTTAAATACGTTGTGTGGGGAAGATGGAGCATAGTCAGACTATATGATTTTGTAGGGATAACTTTCTTTGGCCATGATATTTTGAGAAGACATGATTGCTTTTTTAGTATGCTTGAAATATTATTGTCTTTATGTCAAATGATAGACTATTGCTTCGAATCACTCGTGTTTTAGTATTCATGCCATGATTAGATTATATGATCAAGATTATGCTAGGTAGAATTCCACATCAAAAATTATCTTTTTTATCATTTACCTACTCGAGTATGAGCAGGAATTAAGCTTGGGGATGCTGATACGTATCCGTCGTATCTATAATTTTTGATTGTTTCATGCCAATATTCTACAACTTTCATATACTTTTGGCAACTTTTTATACTATTTTTGGGACTAACATATTGATCGAGTGCCCAGTGCGAGTTCCTATTTGTTGCATGTTTTTTGTTTTGTAGATTATCCATACCAAACGAAGTCCAAACGCAATAAAAAACCTACGGGGATTTTTTTGGAATATTTATGATTTTTGGGAAGAAGAATCAATGCGAAATGATACCCGAGGGGGTCACAAGCCCCCTAGCCGTGACCTGGGGGTGGGGCCGCGCCTCGCAGGCTTGTGACCAGTCCCTAATGCGATTGGGGCCCTTCTTTCGCCGCAAGAAACATAATATCCGGAAGAAAATCGTGTTGAAATTTCAGCCCAATCGGAGTTACGGATCTCCGGAAATTTCAGAAACGGTGAAAGACAAAATCTGGGAGCGCAGAAACAGAAGGACACAGAGAAAGAGATCCAATCTCGGAGGGGCTCTCGCCCCTCCGCCGCCATGGAGACCATGGACCAGAGGGTAAACCCTTCTCCCATCTAGGGAGATTTTCGTTGTCCTATCGGTGATTTATGAATTTCTATGATTGGTTTAATTTGCTTGTGGTTATGTTATTGTCCTTTGGTGCCCATCATATGAGCGCGCGCGTGGATCACACCATAGGGTTAGTTGTATGTTGATAGGACTATGTATTGGAGGGCAAGGGTGACAGAAGCTTCAGCCTAGCATAGAAATTGATGCATATGGGATTGAGGAGGGACCAATATATCTTATTGCTATGGTTGGGTTTTACCTTAATGAACGTTAGTAGTTGCAGATACTTGGTAATAGTTCCAATCATAAGTGCATAGAATTCCAAGTAAGGGATGACATGCTAGCAGTGGCCTCTCCCACATAAAACTTGTTATCGGTGTAGTAACGTAGTCAATTGCTTAGGGACAATTCCGCAACTCCTACCACCACTTTTCCACACTCGTTAAACTAACGTAATTGTTTATTTATCTAACCAGCCCCTAGTTTTTATTTACGTGTTCTTTATTTTCTTGCAAACCTATCCTATCACACCTACAAAGTACTTCTAGTTTCATACTTGTTCTAGGTAAAGCGAACGTAAAGTGTGCGTAGAGTGGTATCGGTGGTCGATAGTACTTGAGGGAATATTTGTCCTACCTTTAGCTCCTCATTGGGTTTGACACTCTTACTTATCTAGAAAGGCTACAATTGATCCCCTATACTTGTGGGTTATCAGGCCTCACGCCGTGCGGCGGCCCATCACAGCCGCCGCTCGCGCGCCGCCTGCCTGTCGATCTCCACCGTCGCCTCGTCCGGTCGGGCACCGGCTGCCTCGGGCCGGCTGCCTCGGGGTGGCTGCCGCCTCCGGCCGCACTGCGTGCCTCAGGCCGGCTGTGCAGTGCCGGCTCCGACTCCGTCCTCGTCAGCTGCCTCGCGTCGGCCGCCTCGAATCGACTGTTGCGCCGCCTGCGTAACGCCGCCTGCTTCGGGCCGCCTGCATCGCGCTGGCTGCCAGAATTGGCCGCCACCCTGCCTCCACCGAGCGACGTCCACGACTTCGCGTGCGATCGGATTTATCACCCGCACGCCCGTGATCCGCCTCATCTATGTCGTGCGACCGACCTGGCCCGTTGGTTACGTGCGCCTCCGCAGGCCCCGTGAAGACTGTCCCGAGTACATCGCACCCCTCCACCGATCGAGCATCGGGCTGCCACTGTGTCGCCCCATCGGGCTGCAGCGCCCCTGCCCAGTGGTTCTCCCCGCAGTTGCCCCGATCCGCGCGCTACCATTGCGTCGCTCCTTCGGGCCGCAGTGTCGCAGCCCGCGTTCTACTGCCGCCTCAAGGCCGTCCTTTGCAGGTTATCCCCATGGCCGCACTGACCCTCGCGCTGCCGCTGCATCGCCCCATCGGGCCGTAGCGAGCGTGGCACGCGGTCCCCGCCGCCGCCCGAGGCCATCCCCATGGCTGCACCAACCCGCGCACTGCCGCTGCGTCGCCCCTTCAGGCTGTAGCGTTGCGGCACGCGGTCTATGCCGCCACCCCGAGGTCTTCCGTCGTCGCCCCAACCCGCGCGCCGCCGCTTCGTCCCTCCTTCGGGTCGTAGCGCCGCGGCACGTGGTCCACTCCATCGTCCCCGCGCATGGACTTCCTGTGGTATGCGTCGTGCTGTCTCCTTCGGCGCGGGAATGCCATCATCCGCGCCGGTCTTCCTCATGTTGTCGGGCTCTTCCTCGCCTACTTCGAGCATCGCCGCCGTGCTCCTAACCAGCCGTCGCCGCTCTTCTTTGACGATACTGCAGCTCGCTCACCCGAGTCGCACCGCCTGTCCACCTCCTTCATCTTCGTCCAGCACCACCTCATCGCCAGCATCACCGTCGTCTTCCCCGATCGCTTCATCTACTCCGACCACTATGGGCAACATCGGTCCCCGCTGATTTGCGCCGCAACCGTCGTCGAGTCCTTCTCTGCTAGCCTCCTCGACATGGCGTACATGTTGTGTGCAGGTCCCCATCTCCGCATGCCCGGTGCTAGCAACACAGACGTGCGCCTTCGTCCCCGGTGTGTTCCTAGGCCTGGAAAACCTGGAGCAACACATCGTCAACATCAACTTCGTCCGTCTACGCATGCGCGGTGCTGGCAACACTGATGCATGCCTTCGTCCATGATTTGTCCCCGGGCTTGGCAAACTCGGCGCGACACGTCTCAACTACGTCTTCTTCCCGGCGCACCATTACTCCGACACCACTGTGCCCATGACTAACTCGGCGCCTCCTTGCGCCCGCGGCTCCACGGCAACTTCCTCGACACCAGCTACCCCGACTCGACATCGACCACGGTATTCTTCGCACGGCTACCTCGACCACGGCTACACCACCCTACGCTCTCGGCTACCTCGACCAACGCACAAAGGGCTACCGCCTTGCTTGAGCAACCTCGTCGGTTTCACTCCAGCCACAACTTTCACGATGCATCGACCGTTATGACTGTGGGGGAATGACCGTCGGCTTACCTTCGGATTCTTCTCCGTCTCACCGTCTGCGTCGTTACCGTTGTGACTGCGGGGGGATGTTGAGTAACGTGATTGTTTAGGAAAGTATAGATAGACTAGGATTTGTTCCTGCCTTGACTTGTACTCCAAGATGATCATGTACTCCTATATATATGCCCACAAGGCTCAAGCAATATATCAAATATTTCCACCAATCCTTATTCTCCCGTTCAACAACTACTCCTACAATAGTAGTCTCCTCTACAGATGCATGCATGCTCCATGGTATTGCCGCTCCATGTGCATGCGCGATTACCAAGATGCATATTGTTCTTCATTGATGCGTTTGATTCTTTTTGCATGTTCCCCTGAATCGATTTTGCTCTATAGACTTTTTCTGATTAACACAGGTGTCGTGTCGTAGCGACGGGACCAAGGAACCGCTGGAGAGGACTGGTCGAGGCTTGTGGCCTCGAGTGCTACCGATCTGCCCCAGATGCAAGACGGGGGCCGCTTCGTCCGTCGGGGAGCATCGTTGTGGGTCGCCGTTGCTGCTCTGCCATCGGCCTCCCCCAGCGCCTCGGTCTTCCGCCGTTCTGTGTCGCTCCGTGAGGCTGATAGTGCTCTGTGGAGAGTGTGTTGATAACGTGTTTGAAGTAGAAAGTAAAAAACAAAAGAGATGAATGAAAGATGATTCATTAGTCTTTATTGATGATAGCAATGGGGTATTTATACCCGGGCAGAAGTACACATGTTGCTTGGGAGTCAAGTAAACTTGAATTTACTTAAGAACCAAGTTATTACATAGTTGCCTTGAGAGTCAAGGAAGTGCATGATTGCTTGAAGACTAAGTAACCTATCTAATAATTAACTTAATACTAATTAGCTTAATTAATAAGCAATTAATCTTTTTTTTTGAAAGATCCAGCTAGACGCTGGCATATATTGAATTGAAGTAGAGAGAAGTGTGGGTAACGAAAACAGTGATGGGGTGACCTAAAGACCAAGGAGAAAAAAAAGGAAAGAACAGGAAACAGAACCCCAAAAAAGATTACAGGGTCGATATTTCATGGCGGATCCCAGAAAGGGTGCTCCAAGAACGTCGCTCCCGCCTGTCTCCAGAGTTCAACGGTCCTTGTGATTGCATTCTTCAGATCTTGTAGCTGCGCTTGCTTGTGTGTAAAGGTGCAATCATTTCTCTGCTTCCAAATCTCAGACAGGATCAGGATGATCATCGTCCTGATGGCCTTGCGGTGTACTGGCATAGCTGTTGCTACCATCGTGCCGACTATGTCAGATCACCTCCTCTTCTCGACCCATGCGCCTGGGTGTAACGAGGCGCAGCCAGCCTGCAAGGCGGCGTGTGTCCAGATCTCTAGTGACATTTGACATTGCCAAAACAAGTGTGCCGATGTTTCTAGGTTCCGGAGACACAGTTGGCAGAAATACCCATTGGGCCAGCCCCTTCGCTGCAGTCGATCGTTGCACCACAATCTGTTTTTGAGAAGTAGCTAGTCAAATATCTTCAACCGAGGGGGCGCCCAAGTTGTCCAGATCATCCTCTTGAAGTCTGATTTCATGACTCCTTGAAATTGTGCCTTGTACGTAGAGCGTGCTGTATACTTCCCTGATGCGTGTAGGTTCCATTTGATAGTGTCGCTAGTGCCTTCCTGTAGGTGAAGATCCCTATCCTGGAGCCATCTATGAAGCCTAATCGCCTCCTCCCATAGCTGCGTAGTGTTACCATGGGCGAGGTCTGCTAACCAGTTGTTGTTGGTTAGCGCCTCCTTTACTGTTCTATGCTTCCTCCTGGAGTGGCTGAAGAGAGATGGGAAAGATGTCTTTAGGCTTCCCGCTCCCGTCCAAGAGCAGTGCTAAAAGGATGTTGTTGCGCCGTTGCCGAGGACGACTGTCGTTGAAGCGTTAAAAAGAGCCCTGTCGGCTTCGTCGCATGGCAGTGCCATGCCCCACCATGGCCTATTTGGGCTCGTCCAGGCTAGCCAAAGCCACCGCAGCCTAAGGGCTCTACTGAAATGGTTTAGGTCTAGGATGCCCAAACCCCCGTTCTCCACTGGAGAGCAAACGGCCGGCCAGTTTACTTTGCACTTCCCTCCACCATATTCGCCCTCATCTTGTGCCCAAAGAAATCGCCGCCGAGCCTTGTCTACCTCATCGAAGAACTTCCTGGGCGCCCTTAGCACTGAAAGTGCAAAAGTTGGTAAGGCTGTGAGGACACTACGCACCAGGACGCGCCTACCGGCGATATTCAACAGCTTCCCCTTCCATCCTGCTAGTCTAGCCCTAATTCTGTCGAAGATAAACTGAATATGAACTAGTCGTAGCCTGGACAGTGTGATTGGCAATCCTAGGTATCTTAGCGGGAAACCGACAACAGTCCCTCCGAAGTTTGCTAGAATTTGTTGGAGGTCTATGTCGTCACAGCGGATGGCTGACACAGTGGATTTTGCCGGATTGATGTGCAGTCCAGACGCATGCCCGAAGTCCCGCAGAACAGTCATCAGCGCTTCAATTTCTTCCCTAACCGGATTTGCGAAGATGACGGCGTCGTCCGCATAAAGGCTCACTCGGAGAGAGATGTCCCTGCCTGGCAACGGTGCTAGCAGGTGCATCTCCGTTGCCTTCTCCAATAGTCGGTGCAGGGTGTCGATGGCGATGATGAATAGAAACGGTGAAAGCGAATCCCCCTGTCGTAAGCCCCTCTGGTGGTTGAAGAATCTACCGACAGTGTCGTTTAGCATGACGGCCGAAGAGGCCGTGCAAAGAAGCAGTGACATCCAGTCACGCCAGCGCACCGGGAACCCTAGCTGTTGTAGCACCTCGAGCAGATATTCCCATGAAACGCTATCGAAAGCTTTCGCGATGTCCAGCTTAAGCAGCAGGGCTGGTTTCTTCTTCGTGTGAAGCAATCTAACTACATTCTACACATATAGGAAGCTATCTTGTGTGAACTTGCAGCGTAAAAAAGCCGGGGAGATGATTAATCTATTCTTAACACGGTCGATGACACATTGGGCCAACATACGTTGGGTCTGTGCTGTCAGTGTACGCAAGTTGTAGTATTGTGTGTTAAAAAAAACATGCATCGTGTCATCAATCAACCATCAAAAAGAAAAAGAGAAAAGCATGCATTTTTTTTGTTTGCGGATAAAAACATGCATGGATAGTACAGCCTGCTTTGATCGACCAAAGTGTGATCAGTGGAGGCTGGTGACCAGTCCGATTAGTGGCCGTTGACCTGTCCCCGTAATCTGTAAGCAACGCACCTGACGATTTCACTGCAAGGTTTTCTGAATTTACGGAGTCGCGGGGGTGGTTTCGTAGGATGACTCATAAATTTGACTGATTTAGTACTCGATCGTGTATCATCTACTCCCTCAGTTCCTAAATATAAGTCTTTCTAGAGGTTTCATTAGTAGACTATATACAAATGTATATAGACATCTTTTAAAGTGTACGTTCAATCATTTTGCTTCGTATGTAGACACCTAGTGAAATCGTTTAAAAGACATACGTTTAGGAACGGAGGGAGTAAGCATATTTTCTCGGGTAATAAGTAATAACAATACGCTGATTCCTTACCAGCACGGATCATGCGTCAGCGAGAATGCAATTTTGGTACTACGTGCACTGCCCGGTTGCGTGGTGGAATCCAGCACTTGGCATTACGTACTATATGTACGTACTCCTAGCCCTGGATAGGTTGATGGCGGTAGCGCATTGTGGCCACGTCCGTCGTTAATTACTGATTTGGCAAACGTTGACATCACAGCCGCACTCTAGCTAAGCTGAGGCGCTGGTGCATGTCGGTGTCAATCAACGCCAGTAAATCGATCAGGGCCATACGATTGTTCTCCATCGGTGCCACTGCAACCCAGCCATTCGCTTGAAAAGTTTCGAGCTGAAGCTCATGGTGCTTGCCCATGCAGCGCAACTAGTGTTCCTGATTAAGTTGATTAAGCTTTCGGCGGCCTGGTGACCCCTGATGCATTGCGGAAGCTGGCGTGAGTGAGCAGAGGTCCAAATCATGCTCCGTTTCTGGCGAGACCAGGCGATCTCCACTCCCTAAAAAAAGGTTCTCGTCAGCTCTCACATTTCACGAGTCGCCTAGCATCACATTTGTCTTTTGCCGTTTCTCCTACGTATTACAGGATCCTAGATCTCGACGTATGCATTGCGATTACGTGCTGCTTTGTGCTACGTCTGAGAAGGACGCGTACGGTCCACTTGGGTGCATAATTGCACGCACGCACGCACGCACGCACACGCATGCCATGTCGGCATCCGAGGCTAATGTACTACTATTGGATTAAGATGAGATCTCCACCGAGGACTCCGCACGCAAGATTCCAACAAATGGTAAAGCTGTGGGCACGGGCACGCCCCGGCCCTCTCTCCATAATTTTCAAGATATGAAGATTCAGATTCGATACATACGGCGATGATGGCATATATGTATGTATGCGGATATGGCTGCAGGCTGCAGCTTTTAGCTAGCCAAACCGTAGTGCGCCTCGTCATTGCATGATAAAATAGCTTGGGAATGCGTGGTAAACGAGGGGCCAATAGATCTCAAAGAATGTCATCGTTATTCGCGCGCACCACCAATCTGACGGAGCCCACGGCAACGACGGGCCAGGCCAAACAGAAGCAAGAGCTAGCAAGCGACATGCCAAACCCGTATCCAAAACCAGGGGTGCATCAGATAATGGCACACGATACGATAGCATCACAAGTGCATCATGATTCATGGATGGACAGACGGACACATCATATGGGGGCCTGGAGGGCCCTGCCAACGCGCGTGCTTCCAATCCAAACCGCATCATCCATCATCGTGCTCCTGCCGCACAGCTGGATGCATCAAGCCACGCTACAGTCGATCATGATTCATGGATGGACAGACGGTCGAATGGCGCGGCAATGGTGAGTGGGCTCCTGTTCACCGCCAACTGCGGGCGTGTCTGCGTGGGTGCCTGCACTGCACCTGTGCCGATCGACCGACCATGCTGCTGCTAGCTTGCCGCGCTAGGCGCCGTTGGCGGTACGCCTGCACGTTGTAGCCCTGATGGCCACGCATGGCGCGATCGATGCATGGCACCGAGTGCATGCGGCTGTTCCCGTCGCGCACGTAACGGACGCACGCCCATGCACGTTCGGCAGGCGGTCGTGTCGTCTCGTCCCCCGCCCGAGCGCGTGGGCGCTGCGCTACCGGTTCTTCCCTTGAGTTGCGTGATCCGTGCTCTTGTGGGCATCGAGGGGTCGATCGACGACGGTTTCAGGTGTGTCCCAGCGGTCCGGTGCTCGCCATACGTATGCGTGTGTGTCTGCATATGGTCTCTCTGCTTTTGTTGCTAGGCCTTTACGACGGTGCTGCCCCTGTGACGAAGGAAGAAAGATGTCACTCATAATGTTAGCAGTGCCATGTTTGACACAAGATAATGTTAACACATGACTGTTTGAGGCCAAGACAGAAAATTCATTAGATATGGATGGTTTTTCTTCGACGAGTGACGGTCGATCTGGTTGCTCTTAAGCCTTGCCTAACTGCTTTGGGCCTCGGCTCTTTGATGTCTCGCTCCGATGATGTCGCTTGATGTTGCCTTTGTCTTGTCCCTACCCCTAAGTTCTAGTGCCTCTCTTTTTTCGTTTTCTTTTTTTCTTTCTTTATGGGTTTTCAATCGGTTTTTCCTCATTAGCCGACAATGTTAGATTTTCGGGTCCGGTTTTTCCTTATAAACTAGACCAACTCATTTCTTTTTAATGAAATGCAGGAACCCCCTACCCTCTTGAGGTGTCCTCAAAAATAGGTTTGGCACAAAGCCAACCACGACGAGGTCCAATGCATCTGCGCCCATGCACATGTGGATGCACGTGCAGTGAAGCTATCTGAACTACACCCTCTATTTCTAAATATATGTTTTTTAAAATTTTATTATGAACTACATACGGATGTATATAGACATATTTTAAAGTGTAGATTCACTTATTTTACTCCATATATGCTTCATATGTAATTCGTAGTAGAATCTCTAAAAGAAAATTTCAGAACGGAGGGAGTAAACTGCACGGGAGGAGAGGTTGTGCCCCGTATGGTGAGCATAACTGGGCAGCGGCAGACGACATGATGGAGGCACATCACCGGGAGAGTAAGTGCAGGTGCGCCACCAGCTCCCTCTCACGTTGAGACCAGTTTTTGAATCGGTTTCGTTTCAAAAAAGAAGTTTTTTTTGAACCGGTCGAGCCCTTTTCCGTTACTCATCATAACGGAAATACAAAGTTCTGACCAACCAAGGCAACAAGAAAGGGGAGCGGGCTCAAATCATTTCTGGGAAAACCACCATAGGCACTCGTCATCGAGCAGCCTACCGCAGGGCGAAAATCTAGAAACACCATATAGAACCAACTAACCTAACCGCCAACATCAAGGAGAAACAATCCGACCGACGACAGATACATGCAAACAAGGAAAGTGCAAAGCACACTCACAACCGAGTCGCCAACATATGCCCACACAGGAGGAGAGTGCAAAAGAACTAAATGAGGAGCAGCTGTCTGAACGTCCATATCTTCGGTGGAGATTTATCTCCCTTCAATCTTTAGTTGGTGCTCTTAGGGGCCGCGTAGATCCGCATCATGCTTGAAGCATTGCTCTTCAGCATCTTTGCCCCCACGTTCCATCGCCTCCCAATCAGCTCGAGTTAAGAGACCTGCCAAATCGTTAAGGTAGCCACATGTAGAGTAGACCACATCAAAAGGGGATCTTAGCTTCTTATCTTCAAAAGTAGCGCAGTTGCGGCAATTCCGAATTGCCCAACAAACTGCAGCCAGGCCAAATGTGTAAAAATTGGCACCATCAGGGAGAAACATATAACACCACGAGAAATATTTTCAGATATTATTTGGACCCAGGCTAGTACCAAATACACATCCGACCGTTGTCCAAACAACCCTGGCCACAGGGCAAGTAAAACAAAGTGTTGCAATGTCTCTCGTTCATTACAGAACGAGCATCTAGGACTGTCAGCCCATTTCTTTCTTTTCATCACATCTCCACTTAGGATAGCACCCTAGAAGAGTTGCCATAAGAAGATCTAAATTTTAAGAGGAATTTTTTATTTCCAGATCCATCTATAGTCACAGCCCGCAATATTTCTCTCTAAATATTCATAGAAGGATTTGGTTGAGAACACTTTTTTCTTCCCAAGGGTCCATACAATCTGATTCGAGATATCAAAGGTTGTCCAGCCCCCCACCGTGCTTTTAAGGTCTCTCCATTGACATAAAAGATGGTGATGGAGTTGTCTCCTAAAGAAGTTATTGTCAACTCCAGCTCTGAACTGAGCCACCGTGATCTCTTGACGGTTACATATGCTAAATAAGTCAGTGTATGTGTTTTTGAGTGGTGGATTGCTGCATATAGGATCAAGCTAGAGTCTCGTGATGTTGCCAGAATTCAAAATGACTCCTCTTCCAACCATGTAATATTCTTTCACCTTCATAATGGCCTTCCAAATCAGCGAGTCGGCGAATTTACTTTTCACCGAGGCGACATCATCTTTTCTGAAATATTTAGCTTTTACCACATCTTGCCACAACCCCTTCTGAGTTTCCAGCTTCCACCACCATTTGGTGAGAAGGCTAATATTTTGTTTATGTAGGTCTTTCACCCCCAAGCCTCCTTTTTACTTGGATCTACAAATGCGGTTCCATTTCACGAGATGGTATATTTTGCGTCCTTCATGTTCTTGCCAAAAGAACTTTTTGTGGTGTTTATGCAACTTATATATAACCATCTTAGGTAACAAGAACATGGACATATAGTAGAACACAATGCTAGTAAGGGAGGAATTCATGAGGGTTAATCTACCCCCTCCCCCCCCGGAGGCCGAGGATGCGACATTACCGATCCAGGATTCACAACGTTTAAGAAATATCTCATCCCAAAATAACAAATACAGGTTTCAAAGATTACTATAACTAACAAGAACCCCGAGGTATTTTGTAGGGAAATGTCCAATCTCACAATTGAATAAATCTGCATAGAATTTCAAAGTGTCATCACCCCCCCAACACATAGGATCTCACTTTTAAAAAAGTTGATCTTGAGCCGAAACATGAGTTCAAACATATAGAGAAGTAATTTCAGGTTAACTACCGCCTTGCTATCCTGCTCAAAGCAAATGACAGTGTCATTTGCATATTGAAGGATGGCTACTCCATTCTCAATCAGATCTGGAGCAAGGCCAGTAATAAGATGTTCCTTTTGAGCATTTAAAATCATCTTAGACAACATTTCTACCGCAAGATTAAACAAGAAAGGAGAAAAGGGGTCCCCTTGGCGCACCCCTTTGTGGCTTTGGAAATAAGGTACCCTTTCATTGTTAAGCTTGATACTCATAGTTCCATTATAAAGGATTTTTTAACCCAACCGCACCAAGTGTCCCCAAAACCACGAATATGGTGACATTCCAAAAGAAAATCCCAGTTAATTTTATCATATGCTTTCTCAAAATCCAGCTTTAGGACAATTCCAATTTTCTTCTTTCGTTGTGTCCGGTGTAAACCTCATGCAGGGTTAGGATGCCATCCATAATGTTCCTATGTTTTATGAAGGCATTTTGATGTCCACTAATAAGAATATCAGTATGGATTGCAACTCTATCATTCAGCACTTTAGTAATCAACTTGTAGGGGCATCGCAGCAAGCAACTAGGCCTATACTGCTAAATTTTCTTAGCTCTATTTAGCATAGGAATCAAGGTGATCACACTGTAGTATAAGCGAGCCACACAAGCGTGTTATTATGAAAGGCTTCGAAGAGGCGCATCAAATCAGTTTTTACAAAATCCAAGCAATGTTTATAAAACTCAGCTCGGATATTATCACGACGAGGGGCTCTATTGTTATCCATGGAGAATAGGGTTTTTTTACCTCTTGTTCCGTGAACTCACGGGTAAGCACACTATTATCATCTATACCCAACCTTTCCTTAGCAGACCAGGTGTTAGGAGATAAGTGGAACATGTTTCCCCTAGCCGGGCCAAACAACTCTTTATAGTAACGTGTAGCATGGGACAGAAGGTTCGAAGTGCCCTCAATGTTCACATCCGCATTAGTAAACGAGTGAATCGTATTTTTACGTTTTCTCCCATTAGCTACCCGTTGAAAGAAAGCAGTATTCTGATCTCCTTTGAGAAACCAACGTTCATTAGAATGTTGAAGCAAGAAAAGCTCTTCATTGCTCAAGATCTCATTAATTTCTGCATATAGGAAAGTCCTTCTTTCATATATCTCACGATCCAACGGGCCATCCTCTTCCATCTTTTCGATCTTCTCCAACTCCTTTTTTATACTCATCTTCTTCTTCCTATCATGTCCGAAAGCATTGGACCCCTGCCCCTTAAAATATTTCTTGATGCGCTTAAGTTTTATATTAAGAATATCAATTGGGTCACAAGAACCTACAGGTTGTTCCCAAATACCTTTTGCTTTAGGGTAAAACTCCTCATTTTTAACCAACACAGTTCAAATCTGAATTCACAAACATGGGGTGGCCCAGATTTGACAGGACTAGATGACAACACGAGGAGGTTGTGACGCGAAACATCTCTGACTAGTTTATGCACAAAAACCAAAGGAAACAAATCTTTCGAGTCAAAGCTCATAAGCGCTCTATTTAGCTTCTCCAATGTAGGATGTATCTGTTTATTAGACCAGGTGTACTTGCCACCCCCCATGTGGATCTCCCGTAGGCTTAAGGATTTAATGGTCGTGTTGAATTTGTCAATGTACTGGGAATTATCAGGGTTTGTATTCTTCTCATCCACCCCTAGAATGATGTTAAAATCACTACCTATGATATAAGTAATTCTAAGATTGGTACATGTATGAGTCATCTCATCAAGGAATTCATCTTTACGGTCATCATGGGCCGCCTCGTACACCACCACAAGTGCCCATATGCATTTCTTTTTAACATAAAAAAGAAGTTTTTGAATTAACTTTGATGGTCTGGTTGAAGTTTTTAAGGAAAAATAAACTAATTCGCCTCTTACCCCCCCCCCCCTTCTCTCAAAAAGCATCTGAATCTCTTATAAAAGTTCACCGGAAGTACATTATAACTAAAGGCCAGTCAAACTCAAGAAGAATACAATGTTTTCTCTTCATGATTTATTTGGGCTTGGCAGACCATAGCCCAGTTTTACCTTAATGCTCCGTCCCTAACCACTAACAGGTTCTCTTTCTGTTTCAAATTACTTGAAGTTCTCGACCCGTCATAAGTTTTATCTAAGTCTATACAAAATGCACTAACATATACAACACCAAATTAGCTTCACTAGATTCATCGATTTTTTTTGTCTTCCTACCATATATTTCACGTCTCATATAGTAGCATATTTTTCTACAGATTTACTACCTCCGTTCCTAAATATAACTCTTTTTAGACATTTCACTAACAGACTACATACGGAGCAAAATGAGTAAATCTACACTCTAAAATATGTCTATATACATTCATATATAATATTATAGTAAAACCTCTAAAAAGACTTATATTTAGGAATGGAGAGAGTGTTCAAACTTAAAATGAATTTTGACATAAGAAAAAACCTATAACTTTATTGATTCTGCAACGCACATAGCAGTTAAAAGTTGAGCTAAATACTGGTGGACAGGAGGAGAACTTTCGGTCTATGTGTGCACACACACCCTACATGAAAAAATAATTTAGTAGTTAAATAAAAGGTCAACAAATTCTAAAAATATTTTTAAAATAAACCTATCCTTCCATTGCATTCGTAAAAAAAATCCACAACAAGAAAAAATCACGTTGACTTCTTCTCTGAAAAGATAAATAACTCGGTCAAAATAATGTGAATAGTGACCTATAATGTTAAATAATATTTTTTTTCGATAAGTCAAATGCTGGTTTTTCTGTTCGTAAAAATTTATATACTAGTGCAAAATAAAAATCAAGTTTGTTGCAAAAATACTTCTAAACATTTTTGACTCTTTATTTAGTTTTTTTCATATGAGATGTATATAAACCGAGAAGCCAAACGGTATTTTCCTCAGTGGCCGCCCTTATTGACAACCATCGTGAGTGGGCTAGTTGCTATTAATACATTGTCAAGTCTGATATGAGATAAATACAATTCGGTTTCAGTCTCTACCAGTGATTTTGGTAAATGTCAATCTTATTTTACTGTTGGTAAATATCAAACTGACTAATTAAGTTGACGTGAATTTTAAAATGAGATTATGGAAAACATTCTATATTTCTTTATATACTGAAATAGCTCAAAGTGGGAACATTTGATGAGCAGACTTATCACACACAACCAAAGCAAGAACACACCACAATATCACTACAGACTACATCCACAAGTGCACCATTGCTATAAGTTTTTTTAACACAGTACACACGCAAACACTTAAATAAGCATGCATACACTCAGTTTTATAAACGCGCACACACATCCTACCTCTATAAGCACCTTTAAGAGATCGAGTCGACATATCATCTTAAGATTTACAGTCACCATAGGCATCTCGTCATCGACGAAAACATCTTCTCTCACTGAAAACACATCGTCGGAAATCCTAAAAAAATCAGGAGTAATGCTAACACCAGAACTTGAAGCCCAATGCACTCGAAATACAAGTGTCCCCCTACCCATCCAATCACAGGTTGGTCGCACCACTGCTACATGTTGGTAGGTAGCACACACACCAAATAATTTTCCTTTTTGCTTATGAGTGGAACACCAAAGTGCCGGTAGCGCGCGCACACACACACGCTCACGCCATTACGCGGGAATTGGTTGACAGAAAAAAGGAATATCTCAGTTACCTGAGAAATATTAGATGCGAAAAAGACATAAATACCACATAATTCAATTCGATGTTGTTCGGCTCAAACAACAAACCCGTGGATAGTTGGATCACTTGCCCTGGATAGTTGGATCACTTGCCTCAAGTGACAGACTCTACTTCTACCTACATTCATGATCGGAGTGATGAACCCGCGAAGCACATCTGTATGATTCTGATAAGCCAAGAAAATATTTATCAAATTTAGTTGTCATTATGTAATGTCACATGTCACATCTTGCACAAATGTGGAGTCTAGAAAGTGCCTTAATGAGATGAATATGTCACACTCTGTTTTACTGAAGACCTAGTCCCCAATTGTTCACCATCCAACAAGCGATATACACCACCCGATCAAGATCGAACATCTAGGAGCATTCTGCCGAAGCGGTATGAGCAGAGCTAGAAGACGAAGCGAGAGACATCAGATCTTGATCAAACGACTATCATTTAGTTACTTTTTTAGCTCGGCTTTACTCTGTACTCACACAAGCTATGTCATTGCTTTTACTTTCTAGCTGGCTACTTAAGTCCGAGACTCCACGAGAGCTGGGCATCAAATTTTAATTGGGTTTAACCCTAGCCGCACGTTGGCTGCTACTTTCCTCTTCCAGCAATAGAACCCTAGATAGCTTCCTCCTCAAGCGGGGCCAGCCATGGCAATTCCCTCTGTCTTCCTTGATTGAGAGTCCTGGTCGTGACAATTTGTATACAGAGCCATCCATCCTCGGCGGGGTGATGGATCTGACGATGCGAAGAAGTTTGGCTTGTTGGGTAACGATGCATGCGAAACAAAAAAAATCTTACGCTCACCAAGATCGATCTAGGATATGCACATCTACGAGAGGAGAGATTAAATCTACATACCCTTGTAGATCGCTAAGCGGAAGCGTTCAAGAACGCGATTGATGTAGCGGTACGTCTTCGCGATCTGATCACGATCCGTCCCATGAACTCCTGATCAAGCGCCGAATGAACGGCACCTCCACGTTCAACACACGTACAACTTGGTAACGCCTTCATCTCCTCGATCCAGCGAGCGATGGTGAAGTAGTAGCCCAAGTCCTCCGAGAGCACGACAACGTGGTGAGGTGATGGTGGTGATAACTCAGCAGGGCTTCGTCGCGCGATGTTTAGAGGATAAGAACTATATGAGGGAGAGGAGGAGCAGCGCCGCAGCACGTTGGTGTATTTCTACCCTCTCTCTCCCTCTTTATATATAGGGGGAGGGAGGAGGGGAGGGCGCCCTAGGGTTTCCCCTACGGGCCGACGGCTAAGGTGGAGGCGGCGGCCAGGGTGGGCCCTCCCACCTAGGCGCCTTGCCACCCAAGTTGGGATGGTCGGCTGCCCTAGGGGGTGAGGCCCTACCTTGGCCGAATTGGGCTGAGGTGTGGGTGGTGCCCAGCCACTTGTGGGATGGTGTGGCACCTCTCCTTATCCCATGAGCCCCCCCCCCAACACTAGTCGGGGCCTCCCGAAACTCCTTTCGGCACTCCGTCGTTTCCCCGATATGCGTCGAAACACTTCTCGACTCCGATGACCTTCATCCTATATATCAATCTTCACTTCCAGACCATTCCGGAGTTCCTCATAACGTCCGTGATCTCATCTGGGACTCCGAAAAACCTTGGATCACCAACACAATGACTGGATTATGCTTATATCGTCATCGAACCTTAAGTGTGTAGACTCTGCGGGTTCGAGAACTATGCAGATATGACCGAGACACTCTCCGATCAATAATCAATATTGGGACATGGATGTCGATATTCGTTCCTACATATTCTACGAAGATCTGTATCGGTCGAACCTCGATGTCAAGGATTCAATCAATCCCGTATACAATTCCCTTTGTCCATCGATATGTTACTTACCCAAAATACGATCGTCGGTATCTCCATACCTAGTTCAATCTCATTACTCGAAAGTCTCTTTACTCGTTCCGTAATACAAGATCTCGTGGCTAACTCTTTAGTCACATTGCTTGCAAGCTTCTTGTGATACTGTATTACCGAGTGGGCCCTCAAATACCTCCTCGTCACACGGAGTGACAAATCTCAGTCTTGATCCATGCCAAGTCAACAGACACCCTCGGAGATACCTGTAGAGCACCTTTATAGTCACCTAGTTATGTTGCAATGTTTGATACACACAAGTTACTCCTTCGATGTCAGTGAGTTGCATGATCTCATGGTCATAGGAATAGATACTTGACATGCAGAAAACAATAGCAATAAACTGACACGATCATATGCTACGTTCATAGATTGGGTCTTGTCCATCACATCATTCTCCTAATGATGTGATCCCGTTATCAAATGACAACTCATATCTATGGCCACGAAACTGATACGTCTCCAATGTATCTATAATTTTTTATTGTTCCGTGCTGTTATATTAACATTCTTGGATGTTCTACAATCATTTTATAGTAATTTTATATCACTTTTTGGTATTAACCTATTGACATAGTGCCCAGTGCCACTTGTTGTTTTCTGCATGTTTTTTATATTGCACGAAATCAATACCAAACGGAGTCCAAATGTAGCGAAACTTTTTGTGGATTTTTTTGGGCCAGAAGACATCTAGTGGAACAGGAACGCACCTGAGGGGAGCTCCGATGGGAGCACAACCCCAGGCGCGCCCCGGTGGGTTGTGCCCTCCTCGTTGGACTCCCCCACCACCTCTTTGCTCTATAAATACCCCCAATATTCCAGAAACCCTAGGAGGGGGACGAAAATCAATTTGAGCGGACACAGATTCTAAAAACACCAGATCCAATCTATACACCATCACAGAGGGGTTCATCATGTCCATTAGTGCCTCTCCAATGATGCGTGAGTAGTTCTTTGTAGACCTATGGGTCCGTAGCAGGAGTCGGTCTACTAATCTTGGATGTGATGCCTATATAATGATCATTGCCTCGATATCGTCATGATTATTTGAAGTTCTATCAATTACCCGACAGTAATTGTTTTCCCATCGTTTGTTATTTTTCTCGAGAGAAGCCACTAGTGAAACCTACGGCCTCCGGGTCTCTTTTCATCATATTTGCCGTTACGATCTATTTTCCTTTGGTTTTATTTTCAGATATATTAGACAAAAAATACAAAAATGCCTTTCTGCAATTTATTTGTTTCGTGATCTATTTATCATATCTACCACTTTTACTTCACGTTATTTGCCTATCTTGAGGCGCTGTACCCAAAAGGGATTGACAAACCCTTTAAAACGTGAGGTTGAGACTATTTGTTATTTGTGTGCAGGTGTTGTTTACGTGGTGTGAGGAGGTTCTCCTACTGGTTTGATAACCTTGGTCTCATCACTGAGGAAAATACCTACCGTCGCTATACTGCATCATCCCTTCCTCTTTGGGGAAATACCGACGTAGTTCTAGCAGACATCAAAAGGAATTTCTCGCCTCGTTGCCCGGCAGGATCTTCAACATCAACTAGGTTCCTAATCACAAATCTCATCTCCTCGCAATTTACATTATTTTCCATTTGCCTCTTGTTTTCCTGTCCCCTTCTTCAGAAAAAAATTGTTGTTTTATTTGCCCTCTTTTTCGTTCGCCGTTTTCTCATCGGATCTATTCGTGTTCTTGTTTTCTCGTCACAATGGCTAGTTTGAATGCTCCTCCTTTGTTACCAGATTTTGAAGTTCTATACTTCGAACAAAGACAAGGAGAAAATTTGAAAGATCCTTGGTATAGGCTTATTTAGTCTTACCGTGTTTGCAATCTAAAGGGAGATGCAAAAAATTTGCTTAGAAATTTTTACGTAGGATTGGCTTTGCATCATAGACAACTTTTGGATTTTGCCGCGAAAGGGAATTTTAGTGAGCTTGATGTTAATGCTGCCTATGAAATTTTAGAATGGATTTTAGGAGTTCCACCACAAAAAAGGGTCCTCTTTCACTTCAGAGGGAGTCCAAATTTTGGACAAACTTGGTGATTTTCATAAACATATGGTTGAATTGCAAAAATATAATGAACCTCTCAAACATCTCAATGGTAGTATCAATTGTATGAACACTTTGATTAACCTTTGCAATAAACGGTTCGATATTTTAGATCTCAAGATGGTTTCTTTTCCAGAAAATTTAGGGAAACGCATAGAGCCTCCCGGATTTGAAAAGACCCTTAATAAAGTGGCAAATATTACCGAGGACAACACTTAAATCCTACGCGTTATGCCTAGCTAGGGGCGTAAAACGATAGCGCTTTTTGGGAGGCAACCCAACTTGTATCTTTTTGCTTTTTGGTTTTCTTGATGTTTTTAATAAAATACACAATTATACCTCTGGTAGATGTGTTTTTTTGGTTTAAATTAGTGTTTGTGCCAAGCAAGGCTTTGGGATGATTTGGGTGAAAGTTGATTTGATCTTGCTGAAAAACAGAAACTTTTGCTCTCACTAATTTAGTTTTCATTTCTAACAGAATAGTGCTTTTGAGTTGATTCTTGTTGTAGAAGATTAATAAACAAATTATTCACGTCTTACTAATTTTTCAAAAAAATTGGAGTTACAGAAGTATTCGAAGTCGTCAGATTGCTACAGACTTTTCTGTTTTTGACAAATTCTATTTTCTTTGCATTGTGTGCTTGTTTTGATGATTCTATGATTTTCTTTGATGAGTTTTTGCCATAGAAAATTTGTAATAAAGTAGATATAATGCAAAAATAAAATATTAATAGGTTTTCAACATTACTTATAGTAGTAGTTTGCTTTATTATACTAACGGATCTCACGAAGGTTTTGTTGAGTTTTGTGTGATTGAAGTTTTCAAGTTTTGGGTGATCTTACGATGGATGAAGGAATAAGGATTAGCAAAAGGCTAAGCTTGGGGATTCCCGAGGCACCCCAAGATAACATTCAAGAAGTAGCAAGCAACTAAGCTTGGGGATGCCCCCGAGTGGCATCCCCTCTTTCTTCTAACAACCATCGGTATTTTACTTGAAACTATATTTTTATTCGTCACATATTCTGAGTTTTGCTTGGAGCGTCTTGTATGATATGAGTCTGTTCTTGTTTTTCTTTGTGTTTTAAGTCTTTAATCCTTGCTGGACACACCTTATTGAGAGATCCAAAAATTATGCTATGCTTGCTCCTATGCTTCACTGAAATTTTTAGAGCCATGGATTTGCTCTAGTACTTCACTTATATCTTTTTGAGGACGGTGTGCTTTGTTATTTTTGAAGAAATGATCTCATGCTTCAATTATATTCATTTGGGAGTTAGTATTTTTTTAAGAAATTCTCTCTTGCTTCACTTAGATTATTTTGAGAGAAAGAAAAATTATGCTCATGTTCTTCACTTAAATTTGTTTGAGCTTATCAAAAGCAACATAGGAAAATTGTCCCAAAGTGGTAGATATCCAAGGAGGATATAATAAAAACTTCCATGAAGATTATTGGACAAAAGAAACTTGATTCTTAGTAATGGTTTTGAGATATGACGATATGATATGTGAGTCATGTTGATGAGTAATTGTGCTTTAGTAAGAATATTGATGTTAAGGTTTGTGATTCCCTATGAAAGCACGAAAGTCAATAATTATGCAATGAAATTTATATCCTACTTGTCGTGCATTATTCGGTGTTTCTTAAGCTTAATGCTCGGGTACGAGATTTTTCGTTTCTTGGTTGATCGCTTCTCAATCTTTTTGGTAGCCTTCATTTTGCACTAAGTATGATCACTACTTGTGCATCCAAAACGCTTTAAACTTGTTTTGCCATATGAGTCCACTATACCTACCTATTCGCGGTATTTCCATGCCGTTCTAAGAAAATTTGCATGTGCCATATCTAATTCTCAAAATAAATTTCTCTTTTGTGTGCTCTACCACTCGCGAGGCGGTGAGGGGTGGCCAATATTTTCCATGCTAGATGTGTTATTCTCACGATGAGTGTTTATTCACTTGCCATTGCACGAGAGTACGACAAAGGTATTAGGGATGCCTAGTCTCGAAATGAAAAAAAATGAATTTACTTTTTGTCGTCAAATAATAAATTCCTTGAAAAGTGCTGGTATGGAGGGCACCCGTGGATACGGACAAGCCATGGAAAATGAAAGTAATGGTGGAAAAAGGAATAAACTTTATTTTCTGTTTGGGAACCGCCTATGATGTATCTAGCATGGAAAGTGTTGGGCGCTCTAAGTCGTTTTCGTTGGTGGGAAAAGTATACTTCCCTCTGCGAAGGGCCTTCATTTTACTTATGCATTTTTTTTATTTTGAATTTTAGTCTCCATCTTCTCTCCAACTAAGGGGCACTATGATCGTATTTGAGCATTGGGTGTAGCTAATATTCGAGTGTGTTTCATGAATGGATCAATGATTGAGCATAATGGGTTAGGGATAACTTGCTTTAGTGTTGATATTTTGAAAGACATGGTTGCTTGTTGGTATGATTGAGTATTAAAGTCTTCATGTCAACACTAGACTATTGCTTTGAACCATATAAAAGTCGAAATGTCCATGCTATAAAGAAAAGAAATGTGATGAACATGTTATGCAACATTCCACATCAAAAATTATGCTTTTATCATCTACCTACTCGAGAATGAGCATGAATTAAGCTTGGGGATGCTGATACGTCTCCAACGTATCTATAATTTTTGATTGTTCCATGCTGTTATATTATCATTCTTGGATGTTTTACAATCATTCTATAGTCGTTTTATATCATTTTTTGGTACTAACCTATTGACATAGTGCCCAGTGCTAGTTGTTGTTTTCTACATGTTTTTACATCGCAGGAAATCAATACCAAACGGAGTCCAAACGCATTGAAAGCTTTTGTGGATTTTTTTGGGGCCAGAAGACATCCAGTGGACCAGGAACGCACCTGAGAGGAGCTCCGATGGGAGCACAACCCACCAGGGCGCGCCCCACTCGGTTATGCCCTCCTCGTTGGCCTTCCGCACCGCCTCTTTGCTCTATAAATACCCCCAATATTCCAGAAACCCTAGGAGAGGGACGAAAATCAATTCCAGCCGCCGCAGAGTCCAGAAACACCAGGTCCAATCTATACACCATCACGGAGGGGTTCATCATGTCCACTGGTGCCTCTCCGATGATGCGTGAGTAGTTCTTTGTAGACCTACGGGTCCGTAGTTAGTAGCTAGACGGCTTCCTCTCTATCTCTTGATCATCAATACAATGGTCTCTTGGAGATCCATATGATGTAAGTCTTTTTGCGGTGTGTTTGTTGGGATCCGATGAACTTTGAGTCTATGATCAGATCTATGTTTTTATCCATGAAAGTTATTTGAGTCTTCTTTGATCTCTTATATGCGTGATTGATTATAGCCTCGTATTTCTTCTCCCATATTTTGGTTTTGTTTGGCCAACTTGATCTATTTATCTTGCAATGGGAAGAGGTGCTTTGTGATGGGTTCGATCTTATGGTGCTTGATCCCAGTGACAGAAAGGGAAAAGACATGTATGTATCGTTGCTATTAAGGATAACAAGATGGGGTATATTTCTACATAAATAGATCTTGTCTATATCATGTCATCATTCTTATTGCATTACTCCATTTTTCCTTGAACTTAATACACTAGATGCATGCCGGATAGCGGTCGATGTGTGGGGTAATAGTAGTAGATGCAGGGAGGAGTCGGTCTACTAATCTTGGACGTGATGCCTATATAATGATCATTGCCTAGATATAGTCATGATTATTTGAAGTTCTATCAATTGTCCTACAGTAATTGTTTTCCCACCGTTTGCTATTTTTCTCGAGAGAAGCAACTAGTGAAATCTACGACCCCGTGGTCTCTTTTCATCATAATTGCCTTTGCTATCTATTTTCCTTTGCTTTTATTTTCGCAAAAATACAAAAAATCTGCGGTCTATTTATCCTATCTACCACTTTTACCTCACGTTATTTGCCTATCTTGAGGCGTCGTACCCGAAAGGGATTGACATCCCCTTTAAAACGTTGAGTTGCGAGTATTTGTTATTTGTGTGCAGGTGTTGTTTACGTGGTGTGAGGAGGTTCTCCTACTGGTGCTATAACCTTGATCTCATCACTGAGGGAAATACCTACCGTCTCTATACTACATCATCCCTTCCTCTTTGGGGAAATACCGACGTAGTTCTAGCAGACATCAGAAACCTTGACCGTCTTTGATCAACGACCTAGTCCATTAGAGGCTCACTAGGGACAGTGTGTTGTCTATGTATCCACACATGTATTTGATTTTCCAATCAATAAAATTCTCGCATGGATAATAAACGATTATCATGTACAAGAAAATATAATAATAACCACTTTATTATTGCCTCTAGGGCATATTTCCAATAGTCTCCCACTTGCACTTGAGTCAATAATATAGCTTACATCACTATGTGATTTACATTGTAATGAATCTAACACCCATACAGTTCTGGAGTTGATCATGTTTTGCTCGTCAAAGTGGCATAGTCAACGGGTCGACAACATTCAGATATGTGTGCACTTTGCAAATACTTATGTTCTCCTCCTTGATGTAATCGCGGATGGAATTGAAGCGTCGCTTTATGTGTCTGGTCCTCTTGTGAAACCTTGGTTCCTTGGCTAGAGCAATGGCACCAGTGTTGTCACAGAACATTATCATTGGATCTAGTGCACTAGGCATAACTCCAAGATATGTCATGAACTCCTTCATCTAGACACCATCTTTAGCTGCCTCCGAGGCATCTATGTACTCTGCTTCGCATGTAGAATCAGCTACCGCGCTTTTCTTGGAACTGCACCAGCTTACCGCTCTACGTAACTGTTGGAAATATGCCCTAGAGGCAATAATAAATTAGTTAATATTATATTTATTTGTTCATGATAATTGTTTATTATCCATGCTATAATTGTATTGAATGAAAACATAGATACATGTGTGGATACATAGACAAATCAATGTCCCTAGCAAGCCTCTAGTTGGCTAGCCAGTTGATCAAGGATAGTCAAGGTTTTCTGACTATAGACAAGTGTTGTCGCTTGATAACTGGATCACATCATTAGGAGAATCATGTGATGGACTAGACCCAAACTATGAACGTCGCATATTGATCGTGTCATTTTATTGCTATTCTTTTCTGCGTGTCAAGTATTTATTCCTATGACCATGAGATCATATAACTCACTGGCACCGGAGGAATACCTTATGTGTATCAAACGTCGCAACGTAACTAGGTGACTATAAAGGTATTCTACAGGTATCTCCGAAGATGTCCAGTGAGTTAGTATGGATCAAGACTGGGATTTGTCACTCCGTGTGACGGAGAGGTATCTCGGGGCCCACTCGGTAATACAACATCACACACAAGCCTTGCAAGCAATGTGACTAAGTGTAAGTCACGAGATCTTGTATTACGGAACAAGTAAAGAGACTTGTCGGTAACGAGATTGAAATAGGTATGCAGATACCGACGATCAAATCTCGGGCAAGTAACATACCGAAGGACAAAGGGAATGACATGCGGGATTATATGAATCCTTGACACTGAGGTTCAACCAATAAGATATTTGGTGAATATCTAGGATCCAATATGGGCATCCACGTCCCGCAGTTGGATATTGACCGAGGAATGCCTCGGGTCATGTCTACATAGTTCTCGAACCCGCAGGGTCTGCACACTTAAGATTCGGCGTTGTTTTAGTATAGTTGAGTTATATGTGTGGTTACCGAATGTCGTTCGGAGTCTCGGATGAGATCACTGACGTCACAAGGGTTTCCTAAATGGTCCGGAAACGAAGATTGATATATAGGATGGTTTCATTTGGTCACCGGAGAGTTTCGGGCAATTCCGGCAGTGTACCGGGAGTGACGAATGGGTTCCGGGTGTTCACCGGGAGGGGCCCACCCACCCGGGAGTTAGCCCAAGGCACTAGGGTGGCGCCACAAGTCCTTAGTGGGCTGGTGGAGTCAGCCCATGGTGCCACATAAGAAAATACCAAAGGAAAATAAAAGAAAAAGGGAAAGAGGGAGGTGGGAAGGAAGAGGAGGATTCCTCCTTCCCAAACCGAATTGGAGGAGGAGTCCTCCTCCTCCCCTTGGCACGCGCACCCTTGAGGGCTTGTCCCTCAAGGCTAGCCCTCCCCTCCCTCCTATATATAGTGGTGTTTTAGGGCTGATTTGAGACAACTTTTTGCCACGTGCAATTCAACCCTAGACCACATAGTTCTACCTCTAGATCGGATTTCTGCGGAGCTCGGGCGGAGCCCTGCAGGAGTACATCATCCCCACCACCGGAGCACCGTCACGCTGCCGGAGAACTCATCTACTTCCCCTCTTGCTTTCTGGATCAAGAAGGTCGAGATCATCGTCGAGATGTACGTGTGCTGAACGCGGAGGTGTCGTCCGTTCGGCACTAGATCGGAACTATATCGGAACGGATCGTGGGATGGATCGCGAGACAGCTCGTGGGACGGATCGTGGGATGGTTCGAGGGATGGATCGTGAAGACGTACAACTACATCAAACGCTTTTCTTAACGCTTCCCGCTAAGCGATCTACAAGGGTATGTAGATCTAATCTCCACTCGTAGATGGACATCACCATGATAGGTCTTCGTGTGCGTAGGAAATTTCTTGTTTCCCATGCAACATTCCCCAACAGTAACCCTTTACAACGACCTCTTGATCACCTCCATACATGAAAAACATTACCTTAGTCCTTTTCAGGTACTGCAGAATATTCTTGACCGCTGTCCAGTGTTCCATTCCTGGATCACATTGAAACCTTCCCGCCATACTTATGGCAAGGCTGACATGAGGTCTTGTGCACAACATTGCATACATGATAGAGCCTATGGCTGAAGCATAGGGGACGTGTGGCACCCCGATAGAGGGCCGACGCACATCAGTCCCCAGGATAAGACCAGACGCACGCCAAAGACATGATACATAAATTCTAGGCAAAAGTGGCTTTATTAATATAAGGGAGTATTACAATACTGTTTCTTACAAAAATATTACACAACTCCAAGGCTATCTAAGTGGCAGCAGAGGTCTTGATACATCGGCAACGACATCCCAGGTTGGGTTCCATAACTTGTAGGACTGGCCTGGTTACGATCTAGCACGACGAGTCTTCTCCTGCAACTAGCCACATGCAAGGCCAGGTGAGTACTTTGAATGTACTCGCAAGACAACCAAATACATGGCATCCAAACAAGCAGATAACAAAGCAAGTATAATAGTTATATAATAGCTATTCTAAGCATGGCATGGAATTAAGAGGAAGAATATAAATCTAGCATATCATGTCACGGACTAAACCTATAATCTACCTCACTAGCATGACAAAGATCACCACAAGTTCTTAACCAACTTGTTGTCACCAAATGTCAACTTACTCTCTTCAGGGTTGTACAAGAACCCTCAACATACTCGTAATCCAGTCTGAATGGATTCAAAACCACATCACACAATCATCTGACCAGTCATCATATAGCCTTCTCATGGCTAACACATCATGTTGGCAACATCCTCTGATGTTCACACGAGACGAGTTCTTCCATCATTACTAACATCAATATGGCTGACCATCTACTGAGGTCTGGTCGGGCTGTCCATTACCATGGACTCGGCTATTCGAATAGGTTTGACACTCCGCAGAGGTTGCACACTTTACCCACACTATGGAGTACTAGCCTCGTGATCCCATTCGGGTGGACCAGCATTACTCCAACGAAACTTGCGTGACCCGTGATTGTCTCATCGTACCCCCGACAATCCCTCCCTTCCGGAATCTTGCCCTGGGTGGCCCTGTGTCCTCAATGACACCTGCCACCGTCGTGGCCAAACTAAACTGTCCCATCCAGGGACGCCGTCACAAACAACTCCACTGGCTCATAGGGTTATCACCGCCTACCTGATCAGGGTAGCACGCATGCATAACCCTCCCTCTTTGGAGGTACCAGTGAAAGGTCACGCGATCAGAAGTCACGGCCGTCCCACAACGGCAAATGTGGTTGTACTGATGGACCCGAACAGGTGACTTTGATCAACCAACTAGGTATCTTATCCTGAATATTATCTGTCATGGCTGACGCTACGATGTCACTGTAATCCGATAACCAGATCAAGCCACTACTGTTTAACTATATTCATAAACTGTCGGATGAAACACAAAGTAATCATAGACAGTAATCTCAACCGTACAATATAAATGGCAAACTATTACTTTACCGATTATAACTGTAAGTTGGACCTTCGGAACACTCGCATAAAACCAGTAAATAAATCGGTAGCCACCAGAACGGTCTTTACAACACAAATCTGGGATGTTACCGGAATAACTCAACTTCGACTCAAGACGGTGATACATCCATTTTGCATCATGCTTTCATGTTGATATTTATCGCTTCTTGGGCTGTTATTTCACTTCACGGTACAATACTTATGCCTTTTCTCTCTTATTTTACAAGGTTTACATGAAGAGGGAGAATGCCGGCAGCTGGAATTCTGGCCTGAAAAAGGAGCAAGTTTGAGATGCCTATTCTGCGCAACTCCAAAAGCCGTGAAAATCAACATGGATTTTTTTTGGGATTTATAAAAAATACTGGGCCGAAGAAGTACCGGAGGGGCGCCAGCAGGGGGACACAAGCCTGCTAGGCACGACCACCCCCCTGGCCGCGCCTAGGGGGCTTGTGGGCTCCCAGCTGGCCCTCTGGCTCCCTCCTTTTGCTACAAGAAGGGTTTCAGTCTGGAAAAAAAAATCAAGAGGAGGCTTTTCGGAGGATTCGCCGCCGCCACGAGGCGGAACTTGAGCAGAACCAATCTAGAGCTCCGGCAGGACGATCCTGTCGGGGAAACTTCCCTCCCGGAGGGGGAAATCATCGCCATCGTCATCACCATCACTCCTCTCATCGGAGGGGACTCATCACCATCAACATCTTCATCAGCACCATCTCATCTCCAAACCCTAGTTCATCACTTGTAACCAATCTCCGTCTCGCGACTCCGATTGGTACTTGTAAGGTTGCTAGTAGTGTTAATTACTCTTTGTAGTTGATGCTAGTTAGATTACTTGGTGGAAGAGTTTATGTTCAGATCCTTGATGCTACTCATTACCTCTCTGGTCATGAATATGATTATGCTTTGTGAGTAGTTACTTTTGTTCCTGAGGACATGGGATAAGTCATGCTATAAGTAGTCATGTGAATTTGGTATTCGTTTGGTAGTTTGGTTTGTTGTATGTTGTTTTTCCTCTAGTGGTGTTATGTGAACGTCGACTACATAACACTTCACCATTATTTGGGCCTAGAGGAAGGCATTGGGAAGTAGTAAGTAGATGATGGGTTGCTAGAGTGACATAAGCTTAAACCCTAGTTTATGCGTTGCTTCGTAAGGGGTTGATTTGGATCCACTAGTTTAATGCTATGGTTAGACTTTGTCTTAATTCTTATTTCGTAGTTGCCCATGCTTGCGAGAGGGGTTAATAATAAGTGGGATGCTTTTCCAAGTAAGGGCAGTACCCAAGCGCCGGCCCACCCACATATCAAACTATCAAAGTAACGAACGCGAATCATATGAACATGATGAAAACTAGCTTGACAGAAATTCCCATGTGTCCTCGGGAGCGTTTTTCCTCCTATAAGACTTTGTCCAGGCTTGTCCCTTGCTACAAAAGGGATTGGGCCACTTTGCTGCACCGTTGTTACTTTTCTTACTTTTTGCTAGCTACGAATCATCACACCACACAACGACTTGTTACCGATAATTTCAGTGCTTGTAGATATTACCTTGCTAAAAACCACTTGTCAGATCCTTCTGCTCCTCGTTGGGTTCGACACTCTTGCTTATTGAAAGGACTACGATAGACCCCCTATACTTGTGGGTCATCAAGACTCTTTTCTGGCGCCGTTGCCGGGGAGTGAAGCGCCTTTGGTAAGTGGAACTTGGTAAGGAAACATTCATATAGTGTGCTGAAATTTATTGTCACTTGTCACTATGGAAACAAATCTTTTGAGGGGCTTGTTCGGGGTATCTTCACCTCGAACGGAAGCACAAAGAGTTGCTCCTCAACCTGCTGCACCTACTGAAAATATTTGCTTTGAATTTCCTTCGGGTATGCTTGAGAAACTGCTGGCTAATCCTTTTATAGGAGATGGAACATCACATCCAGACTTGCATCTAATCTATGTAGATGAAGTTTGTGGTTTATTTAAGCTTGCAGGTTTGCCCGAGGATGAGGTCAAGAAGAAGGTCTTTCCCTTTATATTTGAGGGATAAGGCGTTGACATGGTATAGGCTATGTGATGATACTGGATCATGGAACTACAATCAGTTGAAATTGGAATTTCATCAAAAGTTTTATCCTATGCATTTAGTACATCGTGAACGGAATTATATTTATATTTTTTGGCCCCGTGACAGAGAAAGCATCGCTCAAGCTTGCGGGAGGCTTAAATAAATGTTATATTCATGCCCCAACCATGAGCTCTCGATATAAATTATCATTCAGAACTTCTATGCTTGGCTTTCTCATGATGATCGCACAATGCTTGACACTTCTTGTACCGGTTCTTTTATGAAGAGAGATATTGACTTCAGATGGAATTTATTGGAAATAATTAAACGCAACTATGAAGATTGGGAGCTTGATGAAGGTAAGGAGTCAGGTATGAATTTCAAGTTTGATTGCGTTAAATACTTTATTGAAACAAATACTTTTTGTGATTTTAGCGCTAAGTATGGACTTGACTCTAAGATAGTAGCTTCATTGTGTGAATCATTTGCTGTTCATATTGATCTCCCTAAAGTGAAGTGGTTTAAATATCATCCTCCCTGAGAAGTCAATGTAGTTAAACCCAATCTAGTTGAAGAGAAAGTCATTGCCTATAATGATCCTATTGTTCCCAGTGCTTACATTGAGAAACCACCTTTCCCTGTTAGGATAAAGGATCATTCTAAAGCTTCAACTGTGATATGTAAAGGCTACATTAGAACACCTACACCCCCTGAGCAAATTAGAGTTGAACCTAGCATTGCTATTATCAAAGGTCTCCTGTTCGACGATGTTGATGGCCATAACATTCACTTCTGTGAAGATGCTGCTAGAATTGCCAAACCACACGCTAGAGAAAAAATAGGCCTGTTGTTGGCACACCTGTTGTTTCTGTTAAGATAGGAGATCATTGTTATCATGGTTTATGTGATGTGGATGCTAGTGTTAGTGCAATACCTCAATCCTTATATGATGAAATCAAAGACGAGATTGCACCTGTCGAGATAGAACCCATTGATGTCACTATTCATCTTGCCAATAGAGATACTATCTGTCATGTGGGAATTGTTAGGGATGTTGAGGTCCTGTGCGGTAAAACGAAGTATCCTGCTGATTTCCTCGTTCTTGCTACCGCACAAGATAGCTTTTGTCCCATCATATTTGGCAGACCCTTCCTTAATACTGTCAATGCTCATATTGACTGTGAGAAGCAAACTGTCAATGTTGGCTTTGAAGGCGTGTCACACGAGTTTAATTTCTCCAAGTTTGGTAGACAACCTCATGAAAAAGAGTTGCCTAGTAAGGATGAAACTATTGCCCTAGCTTCTATTGTTGTGCCTCCTACTGATCCCTTAGAGAAATACTTGCTTGAGCATGAAAATGATATGCATATGGATGAAAGAGATGAGATAGATAGAGTTGTCTTAGAACAATATCCTATCCTTAAGAATAATTTGTGTGTTGAACTGCTTGGGGATCCACCCCCACCAAAGGGTGATCCTGTGTTCGAGCTTAAACAGTTGTCTGATACTCTTAAGTATGCTTATCTTGATGAAAAAGAGATATATCCTGTTATTATTAGTGCTAGCCTCTCAGAACATGAAGAAAAGAAGTTACTACAAACTTTGAGGAAGCACCGTGCTGCTATTGGATATACTCTTGATGATCTTAAGGGCATTAGTCCCACTCTATGCCAGCACAAGATTAAGACTGATCCTGATTCCAAACCAGTTGCTGATAATCAACAGAGATTAAATCCTAAGATGAAAGAGGTAGTAAGAAAAGAAATACTAAAGCTCCTGGAAGCGGGTATTACCTATCCTATTACTCATAGTGATTGGGTGAGCCGGTGCATTGCGTCCCTAAGAAGGGAGGTATTACCGTTGTCCCTAATGATAAGGATGAATTGATCCCACAGAGGATTATGACTGGCTATAGGATGGTGATCGATTTTAGGAAATTGAATAAAGCCACTAGGAAAGATCATTACCCTTTATCTTTTATCGACCAAATGCTAGAAAGTCTGTCTAAACACACACACTTCTGCTTTCTAGACGGTTATTCTGGTTTCTTCCAAATACCAGTTGCACAATCTGATCAGGAGAAAACCACTTTCACCTACCCTTTCGGTACTTTTGCTTATAGACGTATGCCTTTTGGCTTATGTAGTGCACCTGCTACCTTTCAAAGATGTATGATGGCTATATTCTCTGATTTTTGTGAAAAGATTGTTGAGGTTTTCATGGATGACTTCTCCGTTTACGGGTCTTCTTTTGACGATTGCCTTAGCAACCTTGATCGAGTCTTGCAGAGATGTAAAGACACCAACCTTGTCTTGAATTGGGAGAAGTGCCACTTTATGGTTAATGAAGGCATCGTCTTAGGACATAATATTTCTGAAAGAGGTATGATACGTCTCAAATGTATCTATAATTTTTGATGGTTTCATGTTGTTATCTTGTCAACTTTGGATGTTTTATATACCTTTTGTATCTCTTTTGGGACTAACTTATTAATTTAGTGCCAAGTGCCAGTTCCTGTTTTTTCTGTGTTTTTGACTCTTTTCAGATCTGATTTTGGAACGGAGTCCAAACAGAATAAAATCCCCGAAATGAATTTTTCCAGAACAGAAGAAGATTGGGGGACATGAGGGCCAAGGCAGGAGGCCCACAGGGAGCCCACAAGCCCTATAGCCGCGTCCAAGGGGCCCGCGGCTACCAGACTTGTGGCCCCCTGGAGCTCCCCTGCCCTAGCTCTTTGGTTATATATTCCCTAAATTCCCAGAAAAAAAAATCAGGGCGTCCACGAAACCACTTTTCCGCCGCCGCAAGCTTCCGTTTCTGCGAGATCTCATCTAGAGACCCTTCCCGGTGCCCTGCCAGAGGGGACTTTGGAGCTGGAGGGCTTCTACATCAACATCATTGCCTCTCCAATGACTCGTGAGTAGTCTACTTTAAACCTACGGGTCCGTAGTTACTAGCTAGATGGCTTCTTCTCTCTTTTGGATCTTCAATACAAAGTTCTCTATGATCTTCATGGAGATCTATCCGATGTAACCCTCTTTGGCGGTGTGTTTGTCGAGATCCGATGAATTGTGGATTTGTGATCAGATTATCTATGAATTATATTTGAGTCTTTGCTGATTTCTTATATGCATGATTTGATATCCTTGTAAGTCTCTCCGAGTCTTGGGTTTTATTTGGCCAACTAGATCTATGATTCTTGCAATGTGAGAAGTGCTTGGTTTTGGGTTCATACTGTGCGGTGACCTTTCCCAGTGATAGTAGTGCGCTTGCACTACTATTGCTACCATTCAGCGATAAAGTAAAGCATTACATGGCACTTAATGATTGACACCCATGTCATACAATAATTAAATACAACCCTATGGATCCTACATGTTGCCGTAGCATCGACATACAAGTCGATATTAACTATTACAACATGATCATCTCATACATCAAATACATATCATCATGTCTTTGGCCATATCATATCGCAACATACCCTACAAAAACAAGTTAGACGTCCTCTAATTTGTTGTTGCATGTTTTACGTGGTTGCTATGGGTATCTAGTAAGAATGCTTCTTACCTACACAAAACCACAAAGGTGATATGCAAGTTGCTATTTAACCTTCTACAAGGACCGCCTATGTCGAATTCGATTCAAGTAAAGTGGGAGAGTGTGACGCCCTCGATTTCATCGTACGCTAATGATACACGCAAATGCGTACGACCAAGATCAAGGACTCATGAGAAGATATCACAACACAACTCTAGACAGAAATAAAACATACAAGCTTCATATTACAAGCGAGGTGCCTCGAGGGGTAGAATACAGAAGCTCGATAAACACACGAGTCAGCGGAAGCAACAAATATCTGAGTACAGACATTAAACATGAAGTGGCTTAGAGAAGGCTAGCACAAAAGATACAAAGATCGAACGAGGCGAGGCCTCATGCCTAGGAGCCTCCTAACTACTCCAGGTCTTCAGCGGCCTCCACGTAGTAGTAGGCATCGTCGGGGTAGCAGTCGTCGGCGGCGGGATACTCCCTCCATCATCTGGCCACGGCAACGGATCAAGGGGAAAAAGGGGGAGTGATACGTCCAAAATGCATCACTATTTTGTATCATTATTTGTCACTATTCATTGATATATTTCACAATATGATGTTGTTCTTATAGTGTTTTGGCTTATTTTACACAGTTTACAACTTTCCGGTGCCGAAACAACAGACGCAGGATTCAACGGAGAAAAGAGCATGAAGAGTTGCCATATCAGAACATCTCCAAATAAGCTGAAATTTACGGGGAATAAGTTTCCGAAGAAATCACGAAGACATGCCGAAGAAGGGCCGGAAGGGGGCCACCATGCGCCATGGTGCTGCGGCCCCCCCTAGGCCGCGTCACGTGGCTGCGTGGGCAGTGGGTCCCACCTCTGGTGCCCCCTTGTCCTATATGACCCTGATGTCCCACAAGCGTATGGGATCGCAACAGTTTTCAAGGGTAGAGTATTCAACCCAAATTTATTGATTCGACTCAAGGGGAAGCGAAAGAATATTCTCAAGTATTAGCAGTTGAGTTGCCAATTCAACCACACCTGAAAGATTAGTGTCTGCAAGCAAAGTATCAGTAGCAAGGTAGTATGGTAGCAATGGTGCCAGAAAAAGCATTGTTGACGGGATATTAGTGCCGCTTACCTAGCCCCGGCAACGGCGACAGAAAAAGCCTTGTAACAAGTAACAACGGAGTAGTAAGAAACAATAGTAGCAGCAGCAGCAAAGTAACAAGTAACAGCAGTAGCAACATCAGCAGCAAAGTGACAAGTAACAGCAGTAGTGACAGCAGCAGCAAAGTGGCCCAATCCCTTTGGTAGCAAGGGACAAGCCTAGGCAAAGTAACGTAGCGAGAACCAGTAGTAAAATAGTTGTAGGCAGTGGATCGGTGATGGATGACTATGACAGATGTGATTCATCATGTAACAGCTAGAACAGAGAGAGATATGTGGCTATCTCCCATTCGTCAATCTAATGTAGGCATGTATTCCGTATGTAGTCATACGTGCTTAGGGAAAAGAACTTGCATGACATCTATTGTCCATCCCTCCCGTGGCAGTGGGGTCCTAATGGAAACTACGGGATATTAAGGTTCTCCTTTTAATAAAGAACCGGACCAACGCATTAATACGTGGTGAATACATGAACTCCTCATACTATGGTCATCTCCGGGAGTGGTTCCGGCTATTGTCACTCCGGGGGTGCCGGGTCATAACACATAGTAGGTGACTACAACTTGCAAGATAGGATCTAAAACACACATATATGACAACATAATAGGTTTAGATCTGAAATCATGGCACTCGGGCCCTAGTGACAAGCATTAAGCATAGCCAAGTAGTAGCAACATCAATCTAGAACATAGTGGATATTAGGGATCAATCCCCGTCAAGAACTAACTCGATCACATGATATATCTCATCCAACTCATCACCGTCCAGCAAGCCTACTATGAGATTACTCACGAACGATGAAGAGCATCATGGAATTGTCGATGGACAAAGGTTGATGATGACGATGGTGACGATTTCCCCTCTCCGGAGCCCGAAACGGACTCCAGATCTACCCTCCATATGAAGAACAGGATGTGGCGGCGTCTCCGTATCGCAAAACGCGGTGAAACCTTCTCTCTGATTTTTTCCAGGCGAAACGGAAGATATAGAGCTCAGATTGGGGGCGGTGGTGCCACGTGGGCCCCACAAGCCTGCATGGCGCGACCATAGGGGGTGGCCGCGGCCTGTGGGCTTGTGGGCCACTGGCACGCCCCCTCCGGTGGATCTTTGCGCAGGTATTTTTCTTTTATTCCACAAAAAATCTCCGTAAATTTTCAGGACATTTCGAGAACTTTTATTTCTGCACAAGAACAACACCATCACAATTCTGCTGAAAACAACGTTAGTCCGGGTTAGTTCCATTCAAATCATGCAAGTTAGAGTCCAAAACAAGGGAAAAAGAGTTCGGAAAAGTAGATACGACGGAGACGTATCAACTCCCCCAAGCTTAAAGCCTTTCTTGTCCTCAAGCAACTTAGTTGACAAACTAAGAGAGACAAAAGAAAAACTTTGAACTCTTTTTGATCTTGTTGTTGCAACTATGTCTAACTCATAACTAGAATTTCAGCAACATCACAAGCAAACCACATAAGCAAATGACATCTAGGTCTCACGGTAAACTCATATCAATGGCATAATCAACTAGCGAGCAAATAATAATAAGCCTCAAGTGTCCACACTTCAATCAAAACAACATGAACCAGTACGGATAGATGGTATCTCACTAGCTCTTTCTGAGACCGCAAAACATAAATGTAGAGCACCTTCAAAGACCAAGGGCTGACTAAACATTGTAATTCATGGCAATGAAGATCCAGTCATAGTCATACTCAACACAGTTAAAAGCAAAACATAAAAATGACAGAGGTGCTCTCTAATTGGTGCTTTTGTGAGAGGAGGATGACTCAACAGGAACATAAATAGACAGGCCCTTCGCAGAGGGAAGCATTGATTTGCAGAGGTGCCAGAGCTCAAGCTTTGAAAACAGAGATAATAATTTTGGGTGGCATGCTTTCATTGTCAACGCAATGACTAAGAGTTCTCAACATCTTCCATGCTACACATGCTATAGGCGGTTCCCAAACAGAAAAGTAAAGTTTTGACTCCCCCACCACCAATCAATCACACTCCACGGCTAGTCGAATCCTCGGGTACCGTGCATACCAACAACAATCCCGGGGGAGTTTTGTTTGCAATTATCTTTTCGATTTGAGCATGGAACTGGGAATTCCAATTACCGACCCCTTTCTCGTGAATGATAGTGAATAAACACATATCAGGATAACACGCCTAGCATGGAAGATACCAATAGCCCCCTGTCACCACATGAGCGGTTCGGGCATGCAAAACAGATTATTTCTTGAAGGTTTAGAGAGTGGCACATGCAAACTTACTTGGAACGACAGGTAGATACCGCACATAGGTAGGTATGGTGGACTCATATGGCACAACTTTGGGTTTATGGGAGTGGATGCACAAGCAGTATTCCCGCTTAGTACAAGTGAAGGCTAGCAAAAGAGTGGGAAGCGACCAACTAGTGAGCGACAAGAGTCATCAAAATGCATTGAGAGTAACTAACATTAAATGCAAGCATGAACAGGATATAAATCACCATGAACACGAACATCATAGAGGCTATGTTGATTTTGTTTCAACTACATGCGTGAACATGCACCAAGTCAAGCCACTTGAAACATTCAAAGGAGGATACCATCCTATCATACTACTTCATAGTCATCTCAACATTCATGTTGGCAACCAAGACAAACCATTATAAGCTCCTAGCTAAATAAGCATGGCATAAGCAACTATGATCTCTAAGTTGTCATTGCAAACATGTTTCTCTCACAACAAAGCTGAACTAGGAATAGTGAGCTAGTCATATTTACAAAAACAAAATAGATCAAGTTCATACCAGCTTTTCCAGGCTCAGTCACTTCATCATATATCGTCATTATTGCCTTTCACTCGCACGGCCGAATGATGTGAACAATAATAAGAGTGCTCGTGCATTGGACTAAAGCTGGAATCTGCAGGCAAACACAAAGGAGAAGACAAAGTAATATGGCTCTATGACAGCTAAATAGGTATGCATGCAAGAGCCACTAAACATTGTAACCAATATCTTCTACCTTGACCGAAAGAAAAAGAAAACTATCTACACGGGAAAGATCCCAACAAGAAAAAGAACAAAAAGAAAATCTTTTTGGGTTTTCTCAAACTAGACAGACACACGAAAAGAAAACGAGAAAAAGAAAATAAAACTAGCATGGATGATACAGTGGCAAAGTGTGAACACCGGCTAACAAAGTGAAAGCATAAGCAAGAATGTAAAGTCGGTCACGTACTCCCCCAAGCTTAGGATTTTGGCGTAACTTGGTCTACTCCCAAGGTGGGAAATAACCAGCTCCGGGGTACTCTGGAGTGGACTGAGGATGCCACTGCTGTGTGAGCTCCTCTGCTCCCACTGATAAACCGACGTGTGGTACTCGACTGGCGGCTCGGGCACGGGTACGTGTGGTTGGGCCAAGCCCCAATATGCATAGATGTTCGAGGGCATAATAGTGTACCTGCCTGCATGAAGGTTGAACAAAGAAGGAGCAGGCAAAGTAATAGTCTCACGAGTACCCTGACTAAACACCAGGTTATAAATCATCCTTCTATTTATATCTCTATCAAGAAAGTCATGGCGAACCATCCTATCGTAATCTAGATATCTCTCAGGAAAAAGAATCTCTTCTTCCTCCTCCAGTCTAATAGGTATCTCAAAGTGTCTAGCAAGACGAGTAGCATAGATACCTCCATAGCCAACACCCTTAGAACGGTTCAGGTTCAACCGTTGAGCTACTATAGCGCCCAAGCTATAAGTTTTATCGTTATAAAGGGCTTCGCGCAAGACCGCAAGATCTGGGGAACTAAGTGACCGAGCTTTCCCACGGCCAATCAAACATTTTCCCACAAATAGTGAGAAGTACCGAAGCACTGGAAAATGAATGCTAGCAGCTCTAGCGCAAGACACTCCTCTCTCCTCTCCTACAACAATTGTACCGATGAAAGCTTCCAAGTCCCGTGGATGAGGTTCATGAATATCCCCAACATAAGGTAATTTGCACACATTGCAAAAATCCTGGAGTGACATGCGCTGGGGGATATCATAAAGTTTAAACTCAACCATAGGAGGATTCTTCCTCGGATAGAAGTGAAAGATTTGTACGAACATATTAGTGAGGAGGAGGTATTGCGGACACTTATCTTCGACGAAGGCGGTAAGGCCTGCGTTCTCCACCAAGTGATAAAAGTCCTCATAAATTCCAGCGGCACGTAAGAACACGTCGCTTGGCCACTCGCACGCTCGAACTTCTGCGACTCGAGGGACCAAATACTTGGGCTTCTTCTCACTCCTATCATCCTTGGGCTCACGGCTTGACGAGCCTCTTAAGAACCTCCTCATCTTTCCCTTTTCTATCTATGAAATTTTTTGAAATTTTTAGTGATTCTAAGGAAAAGTGAATAAGGCTCAACGAAACTCGTAGCAACTACTCCAACAAGTGCCTAGAGACCTTATTACGCATCAAAACTACTTGGGACCAACTAGAATCAGCATGCAAAGCTCAAGAACATGGTCACCAAGGCAGCAAAAATACGCGAAGTATAAGGCACTAGAGCAAAAACTAATTGGACCAATGGAGGAGTCACTTACCAAGGAGTAATTTCCCCCAAAACAGTTCTTAGAACGGTGATTTGAGCAAAGAGATCGAAAATCCCAGCAAGAGGAGCAAGAACACGGGTTTGAGCTGCGAAACAATTTTTTCTGGAGGCAGGAGAACTGGATGGGAGCAAGAATGAGTGGAGGGGGGTGTCTGTGGGCCCCACAAGCCTGGGTGGCACGTCTAGGGGGGTGCCCGCGCCCCTAGGGCTTGTGGCCCACTGGTGTGGCCCCCAGACAGACTCTTTGTCCCAATATTTTTCAAATATTCCAGAAAAAAATCATACTGGATTTTAACAGCGTTCGGAGAACTTTTATTTTCGAGGTATTTTTCTACCTAACGCTAAAACAGAAAACAGGGAAAACTAAACTAAATCTATCATTTTTCTTCTAAGTAACCTAAAGTGAAAGCTTGGAACAAAGGTTTTGACTCCTTGATTCATCCATCTCATGGTCATCGAAGGAAATCCGTCAATGGGATTGATCAAATCCCCTCGACAAAACTTTCTCGAATCGCAAAAGAGAACGGAGAATTTTTTGAACAGACACTAGGTCACCTCAATGGGGATGTGTATCTCCCCAACAAGAAAATCATACTTCATCTTGACACGAGGAATAGGGCATTCAAAGCTCCCAATAAGAATCGATGAAGTTTTTTCGATAGCATTGATGCAATGTACTCGATATTGTTTCTTCGGAAAGTGCACCGTATGCTCATTACCGTTGACATGGAAAGTGACATTGCCTTTGTTGCAATCTATAACAGCCCCTGCAGTGTTTAAAAAGGGTCTTCCGAGGATGACAGCCATGGCATCGACCTCGGGAATATCCAAGATAACAAAGTCTGTTAAGATAGTGGTGTTAGCAACCACAACAGGCACATCCTCGCAAATGCCGATAGGGAAAGCAGTTGATTTGTCGGCCATTTGCAGAGAGATTTCAGTGGGTGTCAACTTATCCAGTTCAAGCCTACGATAAAGAGAGAGAGGCATAACACTAACACCGGCTCCAAGGTTGCATAAAGCAGTTCTAACGTAGTTGCCTTTAATGGAGCAAGGTATAGTGGGCACACCGAGATCACCTAAATTCTCAGGAGTTCCGTCCTTGAAAGTGTAATTGGCAAGCATGGCGGAGATCTCAAGATCAGGTATCCTTCTCTTATTAGTCACAATATCTTTCTTGTACTTAGCATACGGAGACATCTTGAGCATATCAGTCAAACTCATCTGCAAAAAGACAGGTCTGATCATTTCAACGAAGCGCTCAAAATCCTCAACATCCTTTTTCTTGGATGGTTTGGGAGGAAAGGGCATAGGTTTCTGAATCCATGGCTCCCTTTACCATGCTTCCAAGCAGCAAAGTCATTCTTATCGTATCTTTTAGTCTTAGGCTGTGGGTTATCAAGATCAGGTTCAGTATCCACATCCTTTTCATTGCTAGGTTGGGCATCTTCATGAACAACACTATTGATATTATCATTAGGCTCATGTTCATCACCAGATTGTGTTTCAACATCAGAGACAGAGACGTCGTTTGGACTCTCAGGTGTAGCAGCAACAGGGTTGCTAGCGTGCGGGTTTCTATCATCTATCTTCTTCTTTCTAGGATGACTAGGTCCATCAGTGCTAACTCCTTGAGAATCTTGTTCAATTCTCTTCGGATGACCCTCAAGATACAAATGTTCCTGGGTCATTCTACCGCCTCTAGTGATGACTCTAACGGAATAGTCATTCAACTCATTGAGCAAGTCATTTTGAGCTTTAAGTACTTGTTCTACCTGAGTAGTAACCATAGAAGCATGTTTACTCAGAAGCTTAAGATCATTGACATATCTGTCTACACAAGCACTTAAATGACTAAGCATACGAGCATTCTTCTCCAATTGTCTGCTAACATAATCATTGAAACTCTATTGTTTGGCAACGAAGTTATCAAATTCATCCATGCATAAGCTAGTAGGTTTATCAAAAGGAATATCACTCTCATCAAACCTACGCAGATAGTTTACTTCTACCACCTGTATTGGGTTATCGAGACCATGGATCTCTTCGATAGGTGGTAGATTTTTGACATCTTCAGATTTAATGCCTTTCTCTCGAATAGATTTCTTGGCTTCTTGCATATCTTCGGGACTGGGGAATAGAATACCTCTTTTCTTCGGAGTTGGCTTAGGAGGTGGTTCGGGAATAGTCCAAGAATTCTCATTGCACAAGATGTTGTTCAACAGAATCTCAGCTTGTTCTACAGCTCGTTCCCTAAAAACACTACCGGCACAACTATCTAGGTGGTCTTTGGAAGCATCGGTAAGTCCATTATAGAAGATATCAAGTATTTCATTCTTCTCAAGAGGGTGATCACGCAAAGTATTCAGTAGCTGGATAAGCCTCCCCAAGCTTGTGGGAGACTCTCTTCTTCAGCTTGAGCAAAGTTGTATATTTCCTGCAAGGCAGCTTGCTTCTTATGGGCAGGGAAATATTTTTCAGAGAAGTAGTAGACCATATCCTGGGGACTACACACACAACCAGGAGAAAGAGAAGTGAACCAAGTATTAGCATCATCCTTTAGCGAGAAAGGAAACAACTTGAGCATGTAGTAGTGGCTGATCTTTTCCTCACAAGTGAATAGGGTGGCTATATCGTGCAGTTTGGTAAGATGGGCTACAACCGTTTCAGACTCATAACCGTGAAAAGGATCAGATTCGACTAGAGTGATTAACTTAGGGTCGACAGAGAATTCATAATCCTTATCGGTCCCAAAGATAGGTGAAGTGGCAAACTTCGGGTCGTATTTCATCCTAGCGTTCAGAGATTTTTCTTTCCACTTGCGTAGAAGTTTCTCAACATCATAGCTATCCTTACACGCAAGAAAGTCCTCAGCTATCTCTCCCTCCATAACATAGCGCGTATCAGGCATAGTAGCAGGTTCTACTTCAATAGTATCAGCAGTTTCAGAAGCATCATCACATCTAGCAGCAGCTCTAGCAATATGTGCATCAAGGGCACCAAGTGGCAAAGCAGTATCAAGCATAGTAGGCATAGTATCAAGCATAGCATCATCAGGCATAGTATCAAGCATAGCAGAATCAGGCATAGTATCAAGCATAGCATCATGGACAGCAGAAGTAGCATCATCAAGCACAAGCGATATATCAAGATTTCTAGCAGGAGGCGAAGTCGCAAACTTACTCAAAACTGAAGGTGAATCAAGTGCAGAGCTAGATGGCAGTTCCTTACCTCTCCTTGTAGTGGAAGGTAGGATTTTAGTTCTTGGATCTTTTGGATTCCTCATAGTGATCAACAGACGTCAATCCCAAGTGACTCAGAGAATATAGCTGTGCTTCCCCGGCAACGGCGCCAGAAAAAGCCTTGATGTCCCTCAAGCGTATGGGATCGCAGCAGTTTTCGAGGGTAGAGTATTCAAGCCAAATTTATTGATTTGACTCAAGGGGAAGCGAAAGAATATTCTCAAGTATTAGCAGTTGAGTTGTCAATTCAACCACACCTGGAAGATTAGTGTCTGCAAGCAAAGTATCAGTAGCAAGGTAGTACGGTAGCAACGGTGCTAGAAAAAACCTTATTGACGGGATATTAGTGCCGCTTACCTAGCCCCGGCAACGTCGCCAGAAAAAGCCTTGTAACAAGTAACAGCGGAGTAGTAAGGAACAGTAGTAGTAGCAGCAGCAAAGTAACAAGTAACAGCAGTAGCAACAGCAGCAGCCAAGTGAAAAGTAACAGCAGTAGTGACAGAAGCAGCAAAGTGGCCCAATCCCTTTGATAGCAAGGGACAAGCCTAGGCAAAGTAACATAGCAAGAACCAGTAGTAAAAGACACGTAGGCAGTGGATCGGTGATGGATGAGTATGACGGATGTGATTCATCATGTAACAGCTATAACACGGAGAGATATGTGGCTAGCTCTCGTTCGTCAATCTAATGTAGGCATATATTCCGTATGTAGTCATACGTGCTTAGGGAAAAGAACTTGCATGACATCTATTGTCCATCCCTCCCGTGGCAGCAGGGTCCTAATGGAAACTATGGGATATTAAGGTTCTCCTTTTAATAAAGAACCGGACCAACGCATTAACACGCAGTGAATACATGAACTCCTCATACTATGGTCATCTCCGGGAGTGGTTTCGCCTATTGTCACTCCGGGGTTGCCGGGTCATAACACATAGTAGGTGACTACAACTTGCAAGATAGGATCTAAAACACACATATATTGGCGACAACATAATAGGTTCAGATCTGAAATCATGGCACTCGGGCCCTAGTGTCAAGCATTAAGCATATCCAAGTAGTAGCAACATCAATCTAGAACATAGTGGATACTAGGGATCAATCCCCGTCAAGAACTAACTCGATTACATGATAGATCTCATCCAAGTCATCACCGTCCAGCAAGCCTACAATGAAATTAGTCACGAACGATGAAGAGCATCATGGAATTGTCGATGGAGAAAGGTTGATGATGACGATGGCGACGATTTCCCCTCTCTGGAGCCCAAAACGGAATCCAGATCTGCCCTCCAGTTGAAGAACATGGTGTGGCGGCTGATACGTCTCAAACGTATCTATAATTTTTGATGGTTTCACGCTGTTATCTTGTCAACTTTGGATGTTTTATATACCTTTTATATCTTTTTTGGTACTAACTTATTAATTCAGTGCCAAGTGCCAGTTCTTGTTTTTTTGTGTTTTTGATTCTTTTCAGATCTGATTTTGGAACGGAGTCCAAACTTAATAAAATCCTTCAAATAATTTTTTCCAGAACAGAAGAAGATCAGGGGACTTCAGGGCCAAGGCAGGGGGCCCACAGGGAGCCCAGAAGCCCTGTTGCCGGGGCGAGGGGGCCCGCGGCAACCAGGCTTGTGGCCTCCCTCGCGCTCTCCTGCCCTAGATCTTTGGCCTATAAATTCCCTAAAATCCCAGAAAAAATTAGGGCATCCACGAAAACACTTTTCCGCCGCCGCAAGCTTCCATTTCCGCGAGATCTCATCTGGAGACCCTTGCCGGTGCCCTGCCGGAGGGGACTTTGGAGCTGGAGGGCTTCTACATTAACATCATCGCCTCTCCAATGACTCGTGAGTAGTCCACTTCAGACCTACGGGTCCGTAGTTAGTAGCTAGATGGCTTCTTCTCTCTATTGGATCTTCAATACAAAGTTCACCATGATCTTCATGGAGATCTATCAGATGTAATCCTCTTTGGCGGTGTGTTTGCCAAGATCCGATGAATTGTGGATTTGTGATCAGATTATCTATGAATTATATTTGAGTCTTTGATGATTTCTTATATGCATGATTTGATATCCTTGTAAGTCTCGCCGAGTCTTGGGTTTTGTTTGGCCAACTAGATCTATGATTCTTGCAATGGGAGAAGTGCTTGGTTTTGGGTTCATACCGTGCGGTGACCTTTCCAAGTGACAGAAGGGGCAGCAAGGCACGCATCGTGTTGTTGCCATCAAGGGTAACAAGATGGGCTTTCATCATAGATTTGAGATTGTCCATCTACATCATGTCATCTTGCTTAAGGCGTTACTCTGTTCTTTTGAACTTAATACACTAGATGCATGCTGGATAGCGGTCGACGTGTGGAGTAATAGTAGTAGATGCAGAAACTATCCGTCTACTTGTTTTGGACGTGATGCCTATAGATATAATCATTGCCTTAGATAAGTCATGACTTTGCGCGGTTCTATCAATTGCTCGACAATAATTCGTTCACCCACCGTCTACTTGCTTGCATGAGAGAAGCCACTAGTGAACACTACGGCCCCCGGGTCTATTCACAACTATCGTCTCCACTTTCACTTTTACTTTGCTTTGTTTACTTTTTTGCTTTCAGTTCTCACTTTGCAAACAATCTATAAGGGATTGACAACCCCTTCATAGCGTTGTGTGCAAGCTCTTTGTGTTTGTGCAGGTACTTGTGACTTGACGCGATCCTCCCACTGGATCGATACCTTGGTTCTCAAACTGAGGAAATACTTACCGCCGCTGTGCTACATCACCCTTTCCTCTTCAAGGGAACACCAACACAAGGCTCCAAGGCTGCAGGGAAATCCTTTGCATATTTGCCAAGGAAGTCCCTATAGGCGTAGCCCGTAGCAGAAGGATTCCTGGCGCCGTTGCTAGGGAAAGTCTGTTGACGCAGTAGCAGAAGGATTTCTGGTGCCGTTGCCGGGGAGGAGAGATCAAGTCAAGATCTATCCAAGTAGGTGTCACAAACTCATCTCTTGCGTTTACCTTTTTTGCGAGTTGCCTCTCGTTTTCCTCTCCCCCACTTCACATTTTCCGTTTTCGTTTGCCTTTCTCCTTTGCCGTTTTTTTTCTTTCTCCTTTTGCCGTTTTCTTTTGCCTTTTGCCGTTTTCCTTTGCCAGTTTTCTTGCTTGGTTGTGTTCTTGTTGGTTTGTTGAAGTCATCATGGCAGAAAAAACCAAACTTTGCGACTTCTCGAGTACTAATAATAATGATTTTATCAGTATTCCGATTGCTCCCGCCACTAGTGGGAATCGTATGAAATCAACGCTGCTTGCTGAATCTTGTTATTAAAGAGCAATTTTCTGGCCTTCCTAGTGAAGATGTCGCATCCCATCTCAATACCTTCATTGAACTTTGCGATATGCAAAAGAAAAGAGATGTGGATAATGACGTGATTAAGTTGAAGCTTTTTCCTTTCTTGTTGCGAGATCGCGCAAAAACTTGGTTTTCTTCTTTGCCTAAAAATAGTATCGATTCTTGGGATAAGTGCAAAGATGCTTACATACCCAAGTATTTTCCGTCGGCAAAGATTATCTCTCTATGTAACGATATCATGAATTTCAAGCAACTTGATCATGAACACGTGGCACAATCTTGGGAGAGGATGAAGTTAATGATTAGAAATTGTCCTGCTCATGGCTTGAGTTTGTGGGTGATTATACAAATCTTTTACGCTGGTTTGAATTTTGCTTCTCGCAATATCTTGGACTCCGCCTCAGGTGGAACGTTCATGGAAATCATGTTAGGAGACGCTACAAAACTCCTAGACAATATCATGACCAACTACTCTCAGTGGCACACTGAAAGGTCACCTGCTAGCAAAAAGGTACACGATATAGAAGAAATTAACTCGCTTAGTGCTAAGATGGACGAGTTGATGAATTTGGTTGCTAGTAGAAATGCTCCTTTAGATCCTAATGACATGCCACTATCTTCCTTGATTGAGAGTAGCAACGCTAGTTTGGACGTTAATTTTGTTGGTAGGAACAATTTTGGCAACAACAATGCCTTTAGAGGAAACTATGTTCCTAGGCCTTTTCCTAGTAACTCCTCTAACAATTATGGCAATTCCTACAATAACACTTATGGAAATCACAACAAATTACCCTCTGATTTAGAGAGTAATATCAAAGAGTTCATCAACTCTCAAAAGATTTTCAATGCGTCCATAGAGGAAAAACTACTCAAAATAGACGATTTAGCTAAGAGTGTTGATAGGATGTCTTGTGAGAATGATGCTTTGAAAGTTAGATGTGCTCCTCCCAAGTTCAACTTGGATGAAACTTTAAAAGCTATGCGTGTCTTCATGAATGAGAGCAAAGAAAGAACCGCCCAAATTCGTGCTAGGCGTGAATGGTTTAAAAGGGTGCGTTCTAGTGATGCAAATCATGAAGATCTTAAAGTGCTTGGTGTGACTCCTCTTGAATCTATTGTTTTCGCGTGTCAAACCTATTGATGAAGGGGCTGGATATGAAACCACTTTGGTTGAAAAACGTCCCAATGATTCGGAGTCCACCTATCTTGATGATAAAGGTGTGGAGAGTGGAGTGGAAGAAATCAAAATATTGGGTAGTAATGAAACTCCCACTTTGGATTTCAAGGAATTCAATTATGATAGTTGCTCCTTGTTTGAATGCATTTCCTTGATGCAATCCATTGCAAACTCTCCACAAGCTTATAGCCAAAGGAAAGCCTTTACCGCACATATCGTAGATGCTATGATGAAATCTCTTGAAGAGAAACTCGAATTAGAAGTCTCTATACCTAGAAAACTTCATGATGAGTGGGAACCTACTATCAAAATCAAAATCAAAAACTATGAATGCAATGCTTTGTGTGATTTGGGTGCTAGTGTTTCCGCGATTCCAAAGTCTTTATGTCATATTCTTGGTTTTCATGAGATTGTAGAATGTTCTCTTAATTTGCATCTTGCGGATTCTACTGTCAAGAAACCCATGGGAAGGGTCGATGATGTTCTTATTGTTGCAAATAAGAACTATGTACCTGTGGATTTCATTGTACTTGACATAGATTGCAATCCTTCATGTCCCATTATTCTTGGTAGACCTTTCCTAAGGACTATTGGTGCTATCATCGATATGAAGGAAGGGAATATTAGATTTCAATTTCCTCTAAAGAAGGGCATGTAGCATTTTCCTAGAAATAAAACAAGATTGCCTTATGAATCTATGATGAGGGCTACTTATGGTTTGAGCACCGAAGATGACTATACGTGATTACATCACCTTATGCCTAGATAAGGGCGTTAAACGATAGCGCTTGTTGGGAGGCAACCCAACGAATCTATCTTTTTTCTTTCTATTTTGTGTTTTCCAAACTTTCATAATTCTGTTATAATTGTGTTTTTCATGTTTCTTTTTGCGTTTTTGCCAAGTAAAACCGTTATGATTAGTCTTGGGGATGATCGTTTGGTCATGCTGGAAAAGACAGAAACTTTCTGCTCACGAAAATAATTTTCATTTTTTTATTTAAGAGTTTTTGAGTTGATTCTTTTTGCTGCTGATTGCCAGGCAAATTCTTCAGACTATCGTAATTTTTCAGAATTTTGAAGTACGAGAAGTATACAATGTATACAGATTTCTACAGACTGTTCTGCTGTCAACAGATTCTGTTTTTGTTGAGTTGGTTGCTTATTTTGATGAAACTATGGATAGTATCGGGGGGTATTAGCCATGGAAGATTGAAAATATAGTAACCCAACATCAACGTAAGTAGAATTTAAGTTTGCTACAGTACCTAAGGAAGTGGTGGCTTGCTTTCTTATACTAATGTTATCACGAGTTTTTGTTTAAGTTTCGTGTTGTGAAGTTTTCAAGTTTTGGGTGAAGTTCTTATGGACAAAAAGATAAAGAGTGGCAAGAGCTCAAGCTTGGGGATTCCCAAGGCACCCCAAGTTGATTCAAGGATGTCGTAAAAGCCTAAGCTTGGGGATGCCCCGGGAAGGCATCCCCTCTTTCGTCTTCAATCCATCGGTAACGTTACTTGGGGCTATATTTTTATTCACCACATGTTATGTGTTTTGCTTGGAGTGTGTTGTATCATAGGAGTCTTTTATTTTTTGTTGTGTCACAATCTTCCTTGCTGCACACCTAGAGAGAGAGACATGCACTCACCGTGATTTTGTCGAGCTTCACTTATATCTTTTGGTTAGACAATTCAGCTCACATGTGCTTCACTTATATCTTTTGAGCTAGTTGATTTTGCTCTATGTGCTTCACTTATATCTTTTAGAGCACGGAAGCGCGTGGCTTGGTAGTTGATCTATGCTATGAAAGTAGTCTCAAAAGGGGTAGTTATCAAAAGGGATATGAAAACTTCCACCTTCATGTGCATTGAATAGTTAGAGAAGTTTGATTCATCTCAATCAGTTTTGAGTTGTGGTTGTGGTAATATTGAAGTTATACTAGTAAGGTGTTGTATATCTAGAAATACTTGTATTGAAGTTAGTGATTCCCATAGCATGCACGTATGGTGAACCGCTATGTGATGAAGTCTGAGCATTATTAGTCTATTGATTGTCATCCTTTGCGTGGCGGTCGGGATCGCGCGATGGTTTATACCTACGAAACCCTTCCCCTAGGAGTATGTGTTGAATGCTTTGTTTCGATTACTACTAAAACTTTTGCAACAATTATATGAGTTCTTCATGACTAATGTTGAGTCCATGGTTTAGATGCACTTTCACCTTCCACCATCACTATCTTCTTTAGTGTCGTGCAATTTCGCCAGTGCACAAAACCCACCATTAGCCTCCCTCAAAACAACCACCATACCTACCTACTATGACTTTTTCAAAGCCATTCCGAGATATATTGCCATGCAACTACCACCATGACATGTGCCACCGCTCCTACATTTCCATTGCATGATCATAAGATAGCTAGCATGATGTCTCCATTAATGTCTATTCCATGCTAGATCATTGTCACGGTACACTACCGAAGGCATTCCTTATAGAGTCATCATTGCTCTAAGTTTTGAGTTGTAAGTGTGATGAGCATCCGTGATGGAGCATTGTCCCATGTGAGGAAATAAAAGAGGCCAGCGAAGCCCATTTACAAAAAAGGCCAAAGATGCCCTCCAAAATAAAAATAAAAATAAAATAAAAAAAGAGGCCAAAGAGCCCACCAAAAAAATGAGATAAAAAGAGAGAAGGGGCAATGCTACTATCTTTCCACACTTGTGCATATTAAGCACCATGATCTTCATGATTGAGAGTCTCTCGTTTTGTCACCACCATATAGGTAGTGGGAAATTTTCATTATATAACTTGGCTTGTATATTCCAATGATAGGCTTCCTCAAAATTGCCTTAGGTCTTCGTGAGCAAGCAAGTTGGATGCACACCAACTAGTTTTCTTAAGAGCTTTCACATACTCTTAGCTCTAGTGCATCAATTGTATGGCAATCCCTACTCATTCACGTTGATATCTATTGATGAGCATCTCCATAGCTCATTGATATGCCTAGTCAATGTGACCATCTTCTCCTTGTTTGCCTTGCAACCTCCACCACACCCCATTCCACTTATAGTGCTAAAACCATGGCTCACGCTCATGTATTGCGTGAGAGTTGAAAAAGTTTGAGAAAGTAAAGGTGTGAAAACAATTACTTGGCCAATACCGAGGTTGTGCATGATTTAAATTCGTTGTGCAAGGATGATAGAGCATAGCCAGACTATATGATTTTGTAGGGATAACTTTCTTTTGGCCTTTTTATTTTGAAAGTTCATGATTACCTTGCTAGTTTGCTTGAATTATTATTGTCTCCACGTCAATAGCAAACTATTGTTTTGAATCTAATGGATCTGAACATTCACGTCACATAAGAGGAGTTACAAAGGACATCTATGCTAGGTAGCATGAAAGCATCAAAATTCATTCTTTATCACTTCCCTACTCGAGGACAAGCAGGAGTTAATCTTGGGGATGCTTGATACGTCTCAAACGTATCCATAATTTTTTATGGTTTCACGCTGTTATCTTGTCAACTTTGGATGTTTTATATACCTTTTATATATTTTTTGGGACTAACTTATTAATTCAGTGCCAAGTGCGAGTTCCTGTTTTTCTGTGTTTTTGACTCTTTTCAGATCTGATTTTGGAACGGAGTCCAAACAAAATAAAATCCTCCAAATAATTTTTTCCAGAACAGAAGAAGATCAGGGGACTTGAGGGCCAAGGCAGGGGGGCCACAGGGAGCCCAGAAGCCATGTTGCCGCGGCCAGGGGGGCCCGCGGCAACCAGGCTTGTGGCCTCCGTGGCGCTCCCCTGACCTAGCTCTTTGGCCTACAAATTCCCTAAAATCCCAGAAAAAATCAGGGCATCCACGAAAACACTTTTCCGCCACCGCAAGCTACCGTTTCCGCAAGATCTCATGTGGAGACCCTTGCCGGTGCCCTGCCGGAGGGGACTTTGGAGCTGGAGGGCTTCTACATCAACATCATCGCCTCTCCAATAACTCGTGAGTAGTCCACTTCAGACCTACGGGTCCGTAGTTAATAGCTAGATGGCTTCTTCTCTCTCTTGGATCTTCAATACAAAGTTCTCCATGATCTTCATGGAGATCTATCTGATGTAATCCTCTTTGGCGGTGTGTTTGTCGAGATCCGATGAATTGTGGATTTGTGATCAGATTATCTATGAATTATATTTGAGTCTTTCCTGATTTCTTATATGCATGATTTGATATCCTTGTAAGTCTCTCTGAGTCTTGGGTTTTGTTTGGCCAACTAGATCTATGATTCTTGCAATGGGAGAAGTGCTTGGTTTTGGGTTCATACCGTGCGGTGACCTTTCCCAGTGACAGAAGGGGCAGCAAGGCACGCATCATGTTGTTGCCATCAAGGGTAACAAGATGGGCTTTCATCACAGATTTGAGATTGTCCATCTACATCATGTCATCTTGCTTAAGGCGTTACTCTGTTCTTTTGAACTTAATACACTAGATGCATGCTGGATAGCGGTCGACGTGTGGATTAATAGTAGTAGATGCAGAAAGTATCGGTCTACTTGTTTTGCACGTGATGCCTATAGATATAATCATTGACTTAGATAACGTCGAGACTTTGCATTGTTCTATCAATTGCTCGACAGTAATTCGTTCACCCACCATCTACTTGCTTTCATGAGAGAAGCCACTAGTGAACACTATGGCCTCCGAGTCTATTAACAACTATCGTCTCCACTTTTACTTTTACTTTGCTTTGTTTACTTTTTGCTTTCAGTTCTCACTTTGCAAACATTCTATAAGGGATTGAGAACCCCTTCATAGCATTGGGTGCAAGCTCTTTGTGTTTGTGCAGGTACTTGTGACTTGACGCGATCCTCCCACTCGATCGATACCTTGGTTCTCAAACTGAGGGAAATACTTACAACCGTTGTGCTACATCACCCTTTCCTATTCAAGGGAACACCAACGCAAGGTTCCAAGGCCGTCGAGAAATCCTTTGCATATTTGCCAAGGAAGTCCCTATAGGCGTTGCCCGTAGCAGAAGGATTCCTGGCGCCGTTGCCACGGAAGGTCTGTTGACGTAGTAGCAGCGGCGCCTCTGTATCGCAAAACGCGATGAAACCTTCTCTCTGATTTTTTTCCAGGAAAAACGGAAGATATAGAGCTGAGATTGGGGGCGGTGGTGCCACGTGGGCCCCACAAGCCTGCATGGCGCGGCCATAGCGGGTGGCCGCGGCCTGTGGGCTTGTGGCCCACTAGCACGCCCCCTCCGGTGGATCTTTGCGCAGGTATTTTTCTTTTATTCTAGAAAAAATCTCCGTAAATTTTCAGGACATTCCGAGAACTTTTATTTCTGCACAAAAACAACACCATGGCAATTCTACTGAAAACAACGTTAGTCCGGGTTAGTTCCAATCAAATCATGCAAGTTAGAGTCCAAAACAAGGGCAAAAGAGTTCAAAAAAGTAGATACAACGGAGACATATCAGACCCTCGTGACCTAAAAACCCCGAGGACAGAAGAGTTTCCGAATTCCGCCGCCGCTCCGCGATGGAAACCTACACACAAGAAAAGACCTTTCCGGTGGGCAGATCCTGTCGGGGAAAACTCCTCCCGGAGGGGGAGATCGTCCTCATCGTCATCACCGTCATCACGAGCATCCTCGAGATAATCATCACCATCATCCTCATCACCGGCACCATCTCCATCTTCACCCCATCTCACTTTGCCATTGCAATCTGAGTTGTACCTTGCACTATTCATCCCCTTTACTCTACCGGTGTTGATTACTCTTTTGTGGTGAATGCTATTGAGGTTCTGTTGGAGAATTATTGTTATGACCAGATTTTCATCATATTTTCATACCCTCTGATCATGATCTCTTTTATGTATTGCAGTAGTTCCTTTAGTTCTTGAGGACATGGGAGATGTCTAGTTGATAGTAGTCATATGATGTTGAAGTAATATGTGTTGATTGATATTTAAGTTGTGGTGTTATTCTTGTAGTGGTGTTATGTGAACATCGACTACATAACACTTCGCCTTTTTAAGGACCTAGGGGAATGCATCGTGTATAAAGAATGCTTATGGTGGGTAACCGAAGTGAGAGAAACCTGAACCCCAGTTCACATACTTTTGCACGAGGGAGTGTTGGATCCTAAAGTTTATTGCTATGGTTAGGCTTTGCATTAATTTCTCTATTGTATTTGCGGATGCTTGCAAGGGGTTTAACCATAAGAGTGTACTTGTCTTAGCCTAGACGGTTCACTAGCAAAGATCCACGCACATAACACTTATCAACACAAAACATAGTACTAGACGGAATATGGCGAAAGCAATTGACAATCTATCCCGTGTGCCCTCAGGAACGCCTTAGTCTTTATAAGTTTTGTCCCCCGGCTTATCCTTTGTGTTCAAAAGGATTGGGCCACTTGCTGCACCTCAGCACCCTTTACTGTCCCTGCGTTTATTTCCTTGTTGCTTATAACAGAAAACCCATAAAAAGTTACCTTTCAGTGCTTGTAGTCATTCCTTGCTCAAGATCGCTTGTCAGTACCTTCTGCTCCTCGTTGGGTTTGACACTCTTACTTATCGAAAAGGCTACGATAGATCCCCTACACTTGTGGGTCATCAAGACCATTTTCTGGCGCCGTTACCGGGGAGTGTAGTGCTATTGGTAAGTGAAATTGGTAAGGAAACCTTTACGCTGTACGTGCTGCTTTTATTTTGTTGTTTCCGCTTTTTTCCCTATGGACAACTCCGCTCTTGGTTCGTTGCTTGTGGGGAACCGCCCCACCGCTATTGTGGTGGAGAAGCCTCCCCCACCTACGGAATTTGTGCCCTTTAAAATACCAACTGGTATTATTGATTGTGTCTTGGCTAATCGATATGCAGGACATAGACATACAGGGAAACACTAGTTATATCTTTCACAGTTATGCTCCTTATTTAAGCTTGCTGGTATATCGATGGATTTTGTTATGAGAAAGCTATTCTCTCTATCATTAAAAGATAATGCTTTGGATTGGTATAGGCTTCTTGATAACTCTCATTCGCTAAATTCGCAAGATCTTATGCCTCTCTTTTATGCAAAGTTTTATCCTCTTCATGAAATACATTGAGACGGGAACTATATTTATAACTTTTGGTCTCGTGACAGAGAAAGCATCGCTCAAGCTTGGGGAGATTGAAGCTAGGTGGGATCTTATTGAAAGGATCCAGAAGAAAACTGAAGATTGGGTGATTGATAAAGGTATTGAACCCGTTATAAATTATGAGCATGATTACATTGAGAGCTATGTGAAAACTGATTACTTCAATACCTTTTGTGCTAAGTTTGGTCTTGATTGCCAGCTTCTAATTGATTTTTGCAAAGACTTTTTCTCTCATATTGATTCCTCTAAGAAGAAGGAAGATCAGCACCATAAACCTTTTAAGGAATTACCTGTTGATATCAATATTGCTGACGCTATCTTGCGTGCAGTTTTATATGAAAAGCCCCCTTTTCCCACAAGGATGAGGGAGCATTCTTTTATCACAGGCATACTGAATAAAAGTGAAAGAACGACTGATGAGCATGGGGACATGATTAAGGTCAATCCTCAAGTTGCATTAGTCAAGGATCTTATTACTAGTAATATTGAGGATTCCAATATTAATTTTTATGTTGTTTCTACTAACCTTGTTACGGCCAAGAATAAAGGCCCAATTTCAGGTACTCGAGTTGTATTTGTTAAAATAGGACATCATAATTATTACGGGCTATGTGATTTGGGATCCAGTGCTAGTGTTATTCCTTTTTCACTTTATCAAGAGATCATGAATGAGATTCTACCATGTTAAATTGAAGACGTTGATGTTACCATTCTTCTTGCAAACAAAGAAACTATCTCTCCTATTGGAATTGTGCGAGATGTTTAAGTCCTGTGTGGAAAGGTAAAATATCCTACCGACTTTCTAGTACTCGGTTCAGTGCAAGATAGTTTTTGCCCTATTATCTTTGGTAGGCCTTTTCTCAAAACTTGTGGAGCTATTATAGATTGCAGGAAAGGAAAAGTATGTGCTGAATTTAATGGTGAGCCATATGAATTTAAGTTTTCTAAATTCTCGAAGCAAACTCGTGGTACTGATTTGCCTAGTACTGATAAAATTATTGAAGAGATTGCTTCTATTGCTATTCCTCCTAACGATCCTTTGCAGCAATTTATGGAGGACCACGAGAATGATATGCATATGCAGGAAAAGAATGAGCTAGATGACATATTCTAGAGACAACCTGCTATCGTGAAGCACAACCTTCTGGTTGAGCCTTTGGGAATTCTATTGAAACCAAAAGAAGACTCGGTGTTTGATCTTAAACCTCTTCCCAATACGCTCAGGTATGCTTATTTAGATGAAAAGAAAGTATATCTTGTTATTATCAATGCTAACCTTTCAGGATATGAAGAAGAGGGATTATTGGAAGTCCTTCGTAAACATCGAGGCGCTATTGGTTATACCCTTGATGATCTTAAGGGGATTAGTCCATCTATCTGTCAGCATACTATCAATCTTGAGCCTGATGCTAAACCAGTTGTTGATCATCAACGACGGTTGAACCCGAAGATGAAGGATGTTGTGAGGACCGAAATCCTTAAGCTTCTAGCCGCAGGTATTATCTACCCTATAGCTGATAGTAAGTGGGTAAGTCCGGTACATTGTGTTACCAAGAAAGGAGGTACGACTGTGGTTCCTAATGATAAGAATGAACGAATACCTCAAAGAATTATTATTGGATATAGAATCTGTATTGATTACAGGAAGCTGAACAAAGCAACCAGGAAGGACCACTACCCGCTGTCGTTCATCGACTAAATGCTTGAAAGGTTATCCAAAAACACTCATTTTGCTATCTTTATGGGTATTCTCGCTTCTCTCAAATTCATGTTAACACTGCCGATCAAGAGAAGACCACTTCTACTTGTCTCTATGGTACTTATGCTTATAGATGTATGCCTTTTGGTTTATGCAATGCTCCTGCTACTTTTCAAAGGTGTATGTCGGCTATCTTTCACGGTTTTTGTGAGGAAATTGTGGAGGTTTTCATGGGCGATTTCTCCGTCTATGGAACCTATTTTGACCATTGTCTCCACAACCTTAATAAAGTTTTGCAGAGATGTGAAGAGACAAATTTGCTACTCAACTGGGAGAAGTGCCACTTCATGGTCAATGAGGGAATTGTTCTTGCCCACAAGATTTATGAAAGGCGAATCAAGGTGGACAGGGCAAAGGTCGAAGCAATCGAGAGGATACCTTCTCCAAAGGACATCAGAGTATCTTATGGAAAAGAAGGATGCCAAACCAAGGCCAGGATGGAAGAAGTGGAGCAAGAAGTCTTCAAGTACAAGTTGATGATCGAGCGTGGTGTCAAGGCCAACATCGACATCATCACAGAGCTGAAGAAGAAACATCAGGAGGATATGAAGGAAGTGCGATAAAGCATGTCCTCCCTGGAAACCAAAGTGTTCGAGCTTCAAGGGCACATCTATGACCTCCAGAACCAGAACTGTGAGTATGAACTAAAGTTTTTGCGCATAGGGTTATCTGTCGAAAGCAGGATCCTGGATACTGAAGAATCCTATGTGGAGGGAGTACCTCTGCCATGGAAGCTTTTTGCTAAGGATTACCCGAGGAACAAGAACAAGGATGAAGAGTGAAATCTTCATGGGTAATGGCATCCCCTTAGCTTGTTCCAAGCTTGGGGGAGTGCCCAATATCTTTATCTTTATCTTTTATCTTTTATGGTCAAGTCTAGTGTCGTATCATGTCTAGGGAATTTATCTTATGAAATATGTGTTTGCATTGAGGTCTATCACTCCTTTGTGGAGAGTCTTGTATCCGTGAGTGTGCAGTTGTCTATGATGGAATAATAATGAGAAGTTTGATGGTTTCTTGGCTGCACCCGGTATTCTCTTCATGCAATCGACCTTATACGCTGATTCTTATGGGAGTATTGATCTTATATATCAGGTATGGATTTGAAAACTTTATTCAATCTTGGAAAACATAGCATTGGTCATAACAACAAGCATGGGTTATTTCTAGTAGCGACATAGCCAAAACCTTTATGCCCTTATGCTTGAAGTGTTATGCTGACAAGGAAGACAACTTGATGTTTCATGCCAATTCTTTATGTTAAACTTTATATTGTTTTGCATCCGAGTCAACATCATTTGTATGCTTTCAAAAGCCTTTGCTATCCAACCCTTGTACTAAGCGTGAATACTGCTTGTGCAGTCATACCTTGAAACCTCAACCTTCCCAGGAGTCCACCATACCATCCCTATATGTGGAATTTCACTACTACTCCTAAAGTATATTACTCATGTGCTATCTTTAAACCTTCAAAATATGACTCCCTGTTTTGTGACTCTGTTTTAGCTCATAAGGAAGTAGTAGATAATGCATGATCTTCTCATACTGGACAAGCTTTATCTTAGGTTTGCATATCTAATCTGCAAACCCCTAATACGAGGAGGGACTGGCATGAGTGCGCCCAGCTCGTAAAAGATAATAGCAACAAACAAATTCTCCTTCACGCTTTGTTCATGAGAAATAAGAAAACTTTGGTAGTGATAAACAAAGGAGACTAAGGGGATGTGATCGTCCCCACTTTGGGAGCCGTTCCTCGAAACTTGTCCAGCATGAGAAGTATTGGGCTATCTGCTAGCATTCGTTGATGAATTATGCACCTCCCAAAAGCTTGTTTTACAATCTTATTGATTTCAAAATCTCTAAAAGCTCTCGCACATGAGTTTTCCCTACTTCCCAGTGCGAAGGGCTAAGCCTTTACTTTTATGTTGAGTCAGTAAACCTACTTTTGTCTATCCTATAAAAGAGGAGGCACCTTATGTTGACAAAGATGCATGCATTTCTATTGTTTCATTGAGAATTGCCATATCACAACTTTGTTGACATTATCATTAAGATAAGTAAGTTGTTTGTTAAGCCTAGCTAAAGCAAACATCTTCCTTTGTGTTAGCATTTTCACTTCTTGACTAATAACATGTTCATGCAAAAGCTTCAATTGATCTCATCAAAATATAAGAAGAAGAGCAAAAGTTAAAAGTTATTAGTTGTTCTTTGACCAAGGACATGTTTGCCATGGTTTGATGAGTTTCCTTAGCCCTACTTTTGATTGTAATTGATATTACTCTTTCATATGAGCCTTATGAGTTGAGATTGCTGTTGAGGATGATTGAGTTTAGTAGAGAAATTACGATGCTTCTTGTCCGTATTCTTATTTATCAACACTTCACTCTCTAAAGTTGTGGACAGGTTTACCGAGCTCAGTATTCGCATGGGGACACGCGAGGTCTAAGCTTGGGGGAGTTGATACGTCCAAAATGCATCACTATTTTGTATCATAATTTGCCTCTATTCATTGATATATTTCACAATATGATGTTGTTCTTATAGTGTTTTGGCTTATTTTACACAGTTTACAACTTTCCGGTGCCGAAATAGCAGACGCATGACGCGGTGGAGAAAAGAGCATGAAGAGTTGCCATATCAGAACATCTCCAAATAAGCTGAAATTTATGGGGAATAAGTTTCTGAAGAAATCATAAAGACAGGCCGAAGAAGGGCCGGAGGGGGCCACCAGGCACCGAGGCGCCCTAGTGGAGCAGGGCCCCCTAGGCCGCGCGAGGTGGCCGCCTGGGCAGTGGGTCCCACCTCCGGTGCCCCGCTTGGCCTATATGACCCTCGTGACCTAAAAACCCCAAGGAGAGAAGAGTTTCCGGAGTTCCGCCGCCGCTTCGCGACGGAAACCTACAAAGAAGAAAAGACCTTTCCGACAGACAGATCCTGTCGGGGAAAACTCCTCCCGGAGGGGGAGATCGTCCTCATCATCATCACCATCATCACGGGAATCATCGAGATCATCATCACCACCATCCTCATCACTAGCACCATCTCCATCTTCACCCCATCTCACTTTGCCATTGCAATCTGAGTTGTACCTTGCACTATTCATCCCATTTACTCTACCGGTGTTGATTACTCTTTTGTGGTGAATGCTATTGAGGTTTTTTTGGAGAATTATTGTTATGACCAGATTGTTCATCATATTTTCATACCCTCTGATCATGATCTCTTTTATGTCTTGCGAGTAGTTCCTTTAGTTCTTGAGGACATGAGAGAAGTCTAGTTGATAGTAGTCATATGATGTTGAAGTAATATGTGTTGATTGATATTTAAGTTGTGGTGTTATTCTTGTAGTGGTGTTATGTGAACGTCGACTACATAACACTTCGCCTTTTTAAGGACCTAGGGGAATGCATCGTGTATAAAGAATGCTTATGGTGGGTTGCCGGAGTGGCAGAAACCTGAACCCCAGTTCACAGACTTTTGCACGAGGGAGTGTTGGATCCTAAAGTTTATTGCCATGGTTAGGCTTTGCCTTAATCTTTCTTGTATTTGCGGATGCTTGCATGGGGTTTAACCATAATAGTGTACTTGTCTTAGCCTAGACGGTGCACTAGCAAAGATACACCCACATAACACTTATCAACACAAAACATAGTACTAAATGGAATATGGCGAAAGCACTTTACTATCTCTCCCGTGTGTCCTCGGGAACACCTTAGTATTTATAAGTTTAGTCCCCCGGCTTATCCTTTGTGTTCAAAATGATTGGGCCACTTGCTACACCTCAGCACCCTTTACTTTCCCTGTATTTATTTCCTTGTTGCTTATAACAGAAAACCCATAAAAAGATACCTTTCAGTGCTTGCAGTCATTCCTTGCTAAAGATCGCTTGTCAGTACCTTCTGCTCCTCGTTGGGTTCGACACTCTTACTTATCGAAAAGGCTACGATAGATCCCCTACACTTGTGGGTTATGAGGGAGCAAAGGAACGGTGAGTAATCATCGAAAGTACTCGCAAGACTGACATCAAAACTATGCTAAGTATGCATCGATATCAAAGGAAGGGGTTTATATGTGGACTGACTGCAGAAATACGAGAAAGAGAGGGAAGGCCTCGTCCTATCGAATACTAGCATCTTCAGGGGTCTTGCAGCAATAGACGAGAGTAGAACAAGTAACACAGATAATATTCATATTGTTGCAGCAAGTTTAATATGAAGTCATGCCCAGAGATTCTCCCTCCACTCCGTGCGAGGAAGCAATCCCAGAGCAACATTCCAGTTAAGTAATAGTTTTAGTTGTATAAGATTGGGACACAACTCCAAGTCGCCTTGTAACCGTGGACACGGCTATCCGAATAGTTAATTTTCATCCCTGTAGGGGTGCACCAAGCTTCCCGTCACGCTCGATAAACTCTGGCCGGACACACTTTCTTGGGTCATGCCCGGCCTCGAAACATCGACACGTCACAGCCCCACCTAGACTCAACAGAGAGGCCAGCCCGCCGGTCTAAATCCTAAGCGTGCACGGGTCATGTGCCAATCACCCTTTGCACTCCTGCAAGATGCGTGGGTAGTCGAGGTCAGTCTTAGCACCCCTTATTACAAGCATGATGCCTATCCGGACCATTCGGGCGCGCGCCGCTCCATTGCTGACGTCTGAAGAGCATCGACTAATACCACGACGTCGAGTACCCATAACTTCTCCGCGTAGCCGGTTAGTGTGAAATGGTCTCCGACCAACCCAGATCAAATACCCAAATCCATTAAAATTTTAATTAACTCATCGACACATCCACGCAGGAATTCACCCGTCTAACATTTATTCATCAATGTTCCCGGTAATACGGTCAAGTAACTGTGTGGTTGTAACATCAGGGGGATCCGACGCATGACCCTCGTTGGATTCCGGGCGATGTAACCGTCAAGGTGGACTTAGAGGAATCACCCTTGAGGGTCTCACACTTGAGGGGTTGTACGGCAAAGTCATCGTCGGGAGTGGTGAAGGAGGAATCACCCTCGATAACCATGACATACTAGCTGCACTATAGAGATATTTATTGTCACCCTCGGTACCCGATAGTAGCTCTGCAGCATCGTACAACTAAGGGGTGTAGGTGCGGTGTCGGGTCTTGGCTCGTTGATCAATGATCGAGACATGATGATAAAGCGGGGGCAACTAGACTGAGGGGGCAAAGGGGATGACTGAACCACCTATACTAAGTAGTTTAAAGTGTGGTACTAAAAGTAGCAGTTCATCAAAATTAGGCTATGCATCATATATAGGAGCTAACTACAACAGTAGCAAAATTCTAATGCAAGCATGAGGGAGAAAGAATAGGTGATATAGGAATGATCAAGGGGGTCTGCTTGCCTTGTTGCTCTGCAGCAAAGGGCTGGTCGTGAGGACGGTAGTCATACCAGGCAGCAGCGTCAGTCTCGGGGTCTACCGGTAAGAAGAGGGGGGAGGAAACAATAAATATAACACCGATGCAAACACTAAGCATGACATGTCAAAGCAGGGTTAGGCATGAGCTAATGCAGTAACATCCATCATAGACGCATCGGGAAAATATCACATGATATTTCTTGGGTCTATGGCTACTACCAATCAGATGATCCTAATACTAAATGTCCATGTTCATCATGCTAGGAGCATGTGATAGATGAAAGGAAGCATAATCGGATTCGTGGGATTTTTATGAGCAACTTTCATATATAAATCTTTTTCATCTGAGCTACGGTTCATTTGATATGATTTTTTTGAAGATTTTAGCCTCTTCTGGAATTATTTTAAATAATAGAAATGAGTTAATGCGTCATCACTGCATCAGCATGACATCAGCAATCGGCTGGCCAGCTGACTAATCAAACTCACAGGTGGGACCCACGTGCCAGCCTCAGTGAAACTAACAGTGCTTAGGTTTAGACTAACAGAATTAATAAGGGAGGTGGGCCCGAGGTGTCAGTGGCTATATTAGGTAACAAATTAATTTTAAAAGCTTAATTAACTTAATTAATGAAAGGGGCCCACATGTCAGCGGCCCATGCTACCCAGTCAATGGATTTGATCTAGTCAACCGTGACTGGTGGACCCATAGGACCCGTAGTGAGTGGCACAGGGCGAGGCCTAGAGGTGCCAGGTCAGCGGGCGGCGCTGGAGACGTTCTGTGTCAAGCCCGAGCACGGTGGCGAGCTCCAGCGAGGGCCAGGAACCGGCGAGGTGGCCGGAAATGCAGTTCCGACCACCTTTTCGAGCGCTGCGAGCAGCTACAGAAAGCCGGCGCCGCCTTCATTTCATTCCGGCCATCGGGGCGATCCGGGAATGCCTATGGCGAGCGCTACGTTGCCGGTGGCGGAGGAGCCTTCGAGCGGCGGTGGCATCTAGCGAAGCATCGTGAGCCAGAGCGAACTATGGCACTAGGCGCATCTACGCGACACACCGAAGCGAATGGTGGCGCCGGTTGGACCAATAGGTCACCGGAGACGCACCGACGTCGAGCTCCGATGAAACCGAGCCTCGGCTCCGGTGGGATCAGGTGCCAGAGGACGGGATCGAGCGAGCGAGGAGAGGGGGAAGGAGCGGGGCCTCACCATAATCCTGTAGGGGTCTAAAGGGGGCTCGGGGGAGGCTCGACGGCGACTAAATCCAGTGGTGAAGCTCCGACGTCCCGAGGAGGAAGACATCGGGGATATTGTTTTCCTTAACATATGGGCTCGGGTCCACATCATATGTTTGGTGATGTTGTTTTCCTTCACAACATTTGTTTTGTGATTTATAACAAATGTGCAACAATTTTGTTTTGCTGTTTGCAACTTTATTTTATCACAATAAAATTCAAGGGCCTTTTTAAAACAAATTTGAAATGAGACATGAATTTCAACTTGATCATATCTAATTTAGCAAAATGATTTGCTGATGATCATGGTCATCACTGTAGCTGAATTACAATGCTCACTGTATCAAAAGCTAAGGATGTCACAACTCTCCCCAACTAACAAGAATTCTCGTCCAGAGAATTAAGAGGTAAAAGGAAAGATCTCAGGGTATTCGTCATGAAGATGATCCTCGCATTCCCAAGTGGCTTCATCTTCAGAATGATTTGACCACTGCACTTTAAGGAACTTGGTGACTTTGCGACAAGTCTGATGTTCAGCTTGGTCGAGAATGCGGACCGGATGTTCTTTATAAGAGAGGTCTTGTTGCATTTCAAGCATATCATGATCCACCACTCGAATAGGATCCTTGAAGCAGCGACGGAGCTGAGACACATGGAAGACATCATGAACCTGAGAAAGGTTCGCCGACAGTTCCAATTGATAAGCTACTTTTCCACGCCTTTCGAGAACAGTGAAAGGACCAATATAGCAAGGAGCTAACTTGCCCTTGATCACAAAACGGTGTGCACCTCTCATTGATGTGACACAAAGATAAGCCTTTTCGCCAGGTTGATAGACCATATCTTTATGATGACGATCATACTGACTCTTCTAACGAGACTAAGTAGCCTTCAGATTCTCATGAATAATGCAAACTTGATCTTCGGCATGTTGGATAATATCCAGACTGAAGAGTGATCGTTCCCCAGTTTTTGACCAATTCACAGGAGTTCGACACCTTCGTCGATACAATACTTCGAAAGGGGCCATCTTGAGGCTAGCTTGATAGCTATTGTTGTAGGAGAACTCGGCATACGGGAGAGATTCCTCCCATTTCTTACCGAAAGAAATGACACCAGCTCGAAGCATGTCCTCGGAAATTTGGTTGACTCGTTCAACTTCTCCCTGGGATTGAGGATGAAATGCGGCGCTGAAGGACACATGAGTCCCCATAGCTTTCTGAAAACTTTCCCATAATTTTGTAGTGAACAAGCTGCAACAGTCCGAGTTGATTACCAACGGAATACCGTGAGGTGAAAAAATTCTTGACATATAAATATCTGCCAGTTGGCTAGTATAAATTGTTTCTTTGACGGCCAGAAAATGTGCACATTTGGACAGTCGATCAATGATGACAAGAATAGCATCATTACCTTTCTGAGATTTGGGAAAACCAGTGACAAAGTCCGTTTCAACATGGTCCCATTTCCACTCAGGAATAGACATAGGTTGCAGAGTTCCAGCAGGCCTTTGATGTTCTGCTTTGATTCGCTGACAAATATCGCATTCTGCAACATAGCGTGCAATGTCTTGCTTCATGTTTGGCCATCAAAATCTTTGGCGGATGTCTTGGTACATCTTGGTACTACCCGGATGTATATACAACGGGGTATCATGAGCTTCTTTCATCACCTTTCCTGTCATTCTGAGATTTTCCTTTTTATTTGGACGAATAGGCGACCATAGAAATACAAGGCACCATCTTTAGCAACAGTGAATAAGGAGGGTTTACCTTCTGTAAGGTAACGTTTAATCCATTCGACATCATCGTCATAACCTTATAGAGTCTTGATGGTGCCCACAAGATCTGGTTCAACAACCAGGTTACTAAGGGAACCCTGATTTACCACACGGAGATTCATCTTGCGAAACCCTTCAGGAGGGGGAACAAAGTAACCCTGAGGAACAATATGGAGGTTCAACTTACGGAATTCCTCTTGTAGACGATAGTGAATCTTATGAACCTGGAGGTGGTTACAGTATGACTTGCGACTCAAGGCATCAGCCATTACGTTAGCCTTGCCGGGGGTATATGATATACCACAATCAAAATCTGCTATGCGCTCTATCCATCTCTACTGACAGAGGTTCAGATCCGGCTGAGTGAACAGATACTTCAGACTTTGATGATCGGTGTATATCTCACAATGATTACCGAGAAGGTATTGTAGCCATTCTTTCAGTGAATGTACAACTGCGGCAAGTTCGAGATCATGAACTGGATAGTTCTCTTCATGAGCATGTAGCTCACGTGAGGCATAAGCAATCACCTTGTGATCTTGCATTAGGATACAGCCTATTCCTTGATGAGGAGCGTCACAATATATGACGAAATCCCTTTTCATATCCGGAGGAGCAAGTACCGGAGCGGATGTCAGTTTGTCCTTGAGTGCTTGGAAACTTTCCTGTCCTTTATCAGTCGACTCATACTTAACACCTTTGTGAAGCAGATTGGTTAAAGGCTTTGCAATCTTGGATAAGTTCTCGATGAATCGACGTCAATAGCTGGCGAGTCCGAGAAAACTTCTGACTTGCTTGACAATCTTCGGGGGAGTCCAGTCAGGAATAGCTTTAACTCATTCGGGGTTACCTGCAATACCATCCCTGGAGATCACATGACCAAGGTATGTCACTTCGTCCAACCAGAATTCACATTTGGAACACTTTGCATAGAGTTTATGCTCTCGAAGCTTATCCAGTACAAGATGAAGATGTTCAGCGTGCTCTTCTTTATTCTTCGAAAATACCAGAATATCATCCAGATATACCACGACGAACTTGTCGAGGTAGTCCATGAATATATAATTCATCAATCAAGAGAAGGTTGTCGGGGCATTGGTTAAGCCGAAGGACATGAAGGTGTACTCGTATGATCCATAATGAGTAATGAAGGCGGTCTTTGGGATATCCTCTTTGCGAACACGGATCTGGTGGTATCCCAACCTCAAGTCGAGCTTAGATAAGACTGAGGAACCAGCAACTTGATCATACAGATCATTTATCCGAGGAAGAGGATATTTGTTTTGAATAGTTGCCTGACTGATAGGACGATAGTCTTGAACCAAACGATTTGTCTCATCCTTCTTTTTAACAAAGAGAGAAGGTGCTCCCCAAGCAGAGGAACTCGGACGAATGAAACCTAGACGAAGCGAATTGTCAATTTCTTGCTTAAGTTCAAGAAGTTCATGTGGTGGCATTTTGTAAGGACGCTTGGCGGTAGGAGTGGTAGCGGGTACCAAGTAAATGACAAACTCGACAACTCGAGCAGGGGGAATCCCCGGAAGTTCTTCTGGAAAGACATCTTGGAATTCCCTAAGAACTGGAATGTTTTCGATACCTTCAAGAGGTGACGCATTTAATGCATTCAAGGCATATAGTCGTGCCTCAACATTTCGGACGAGATGAGCGTGGTAGGTTATTAATTCATTTGAAGGGTGTAGGAGGTGGACGGTCTTGGTGGCACAAATGAGTGAAGCCGTATGAGCTTTCAACCAGTCCATTCCCAGTATGAGATCAATGTTGGACGACTTTAGTAATATGGGGTTGCCAAGGAATTCTAATCCTTCAATTTCAACTGGAACATTGGGGCAAACCACAGAGGTTGGGCATTCGCCCCCGGGGGTGTTTACCACTATTGGGATGTTCATCTCTTTGCTCCTAATGTCATGCATGTATGCAAAATTTTCTGACATGAAGGAATGCGATGCTCATGTATCAAACAATACAGAAGCAGGTATTGAGTTAACGAGAAGTGCACACATCACGATAGCAGGATGGTCCTGAGCTTGACCCATATCAATGTTGTTGGCCTGACCACGAACATAAGCAGGCTTGGCATTGTTATTGCGGTTCTAGTTGTTGCCACTGCCAGTCGAAGGAAGTGCCAGCTGATTCAGATTCTGCCTACAGTCTCTAGCACGGTGACCTAGACGGCCACATTTGAAGCATAGCCCGTCCTCAGGACGGGAAGGAGGAATTCGAGGCGGTGGAGCTGGAAGCCTCGGTTGCCTAGGTGGTGGAGGAGGCAGACGAGGTGCAGCATAGGACGGCATCGGAGCAGGAGCAGGTGCATGGTACATGTTGTTGGGAATCTGGATCTTCCGCTTCTGTGCAGATGAGCCCGAATATGATCCCATGTCACGATTGCGCTTGTTGTTATCCTTGTATTCTTGCAGACCAGTCTCAACCTAAATGACCTTGTTCACCAGGGTGGCGGAATTGGCATAGTCCTGAACGAGGAGGGCCAGCTTGATGTCAGGGTGGAGGCCATCACAGAACTTCTCTTGTTTCCGTGCATCAATTGCAACGTCTTCTTCAGCATAGCGGGATAAGTCCAGAAACTCCCGCTGATAAACATCCATAGTTTTGTTGCCCTCGACAAGGTTGCAGAACTCACGCTTCTTTCGGTCCATGATTCCCTGAGGAATGTAGCGAGCACGGAAGGCAGCCTTGAACTTCGTCCAAGTGATGACAGTTCCAATGGGCTGAGAGCGCCTGTGACTGTCCCACCATTGAGCAGCGGTACCCTTCAGGAAGTATGCGGCAAAGTTGACATAGATCGCCAGGAGCACATTGACAGACTCCATCTCATAAGCAATGTCACGGAGCCAGTCATCAGCATCAAGAGGCTGAGTTGAGCTGCGGTAGATCGCAGGGTTGAGGCAGCAGAAGTCTTGCAGTGTCACGCCTTGCTGCTGGTTCATGTTCAGCCTTTGGAACTGATCCATGAGCCCTTGCATAAACTGGCGGTTCAGTTCAAACTGTTGGATCATCCATGCCATATATTCAGGAGGCGGGGGTGGTGCATCGTTGGCGGGGCCACACGGGTGGGCGGCTGGTTTAACCATCCTACTAAATATTTAACAGCGGTAGTTTAGCTTAATGTAATCGCAAAGGCATTGTAGGCATTCATGAAGTAATCAATCATGACGAAAGGGAAATGTGTTAGATACTTCATAGTAGTTGAGTTCGACATACAGACCCATACATAAATTCGATTACAGACCATAAATTACAAATTCGAAATTTGGCAATAACCTGGACGCATTAGATGATAACCTGGACTCACTAGGTGGCACGCACGCACATGGTGGAAGAGTACCACATCGAGACGTAGCGATAAGGCTACATCAACGTCGAAGAAAACGATCAAATCCAGGTAGCTGGCGGTGATAGAAGCTACGAGCAGGACCCTGCGTCCCGTGGTGACTCATGTGTAGGTACCGCATCCAATCGGGGAGCAGAGGTCCAAGTGCAGGGGTACTACCCCCAACATCAGACACTCAAGTCCTGGTGGTAGCTCCGTCTTGCTCGGCTCGAGGATGTGTGCAGGGTGGACCCTCGGGTGGACTGTTGGTTGCAGCTTTGTCAATGCGTCGTTAAGACGGGCACGCATGGTGTACAACTCCACATTCAGAGCTCAAAAAGCGCGATTCAGTGCCTCAGTGTACTGCACCAGAACCTATGCATCGTAGCGACGCATCACGTAGAGGGCACATACAGCGATGTAGGACCGGTCGTTGCACTCCCGAACGCGAGCAGTGTAGGCAGTGAGATGAGACCCAGTCTCATCCCCAGCAGGAACATACGGGATGTATCTGAAGTCAGTCCCCTCCAGGTGAGGGTACGCTCCACGAAAACGGGTGATAGCGATATAGGCCGGATCATGGACGGCCATCTCGTTCGACAAACCAATACCACAGAAGGTGTGGCGCTCACGGGTGGAGGTGCCCATATGATCGAATATGCGAACCTCGGCCTAGTACTGGTACTGGTCGATCTCGCAGAAGTCCTCATACACAGTGTACTCAGGGTACCAGTGACATCCCAGCCTGGTCAAGAGGTCGACCAAAATGGCCGGGAACCCAGTCGTCTTAGTGGCCAATGTGAGGCGCACGTGCTTCCTTGCGGGGCGCATCTAAAAAGGAAAATTCAAGGATGTCAAATGACAGTGTGTGCAACATCTTATCAGAAGAACAACATGTGGGGACCCCGACTTACGGGTCGAGATCGCTAAATGAACGTGCTAAGTGATCCCACAGATCAATGCCCACCGAACACACAGAAACTAAATAACAAGAGTCTTACATCCATACATACTGTTTCATACAATAAATGACTGTTGCGGTCAAATCTTACATATATAGGACCTCAGGGCCAACACACCAAACTTGACCAATAGCGGAAATATTGGTCGAAAGCGTGAACCCATGCCATCAGCCTTAACCTACAGGCATTCTGACTCGGAAGCGTCCTAGCCCGAAGGAACGTCACCAAGTTACTCTTCACCATATCATGTTCTCTCATACCTGGTCAACGAAATAACCAGTGGCAAGCCAATGAGTACATTGAATGTATTCACAAACATCCCATGATATGAACAATGCAATTGGTCGAATAACAAGTAATATGCAGTTTTGGTGGATAGGAGCTTAACTATAAATAAACATGTTCATGGATGTGCAACATAAGCTAGATGGTATTTAGAAGAATAGGTTACAGATATCAATATATCTGTCAAGGGTTGAACACTCCGGGTTCACCCGATATGCCAAGTCACCAAACTTGGTCATATCAACTCTTTCATATAAACACCATTAAACACACACACACACACACACACACACACACACACACTTGGTTTATCCGGAAACAACTGGACATAGTTTAAGCAGGATTACCCCACTGTCCTTGACCGTGGGAACGACTATTAGAATAGTTTTACACTCTGCAGAGGTAGTACGCTGGACCCATGAGATCCGGGAAACTTCCGTGTCATCCACGACACGCGGTGTATACCCGAGGTAAGTACCCGATCAATGCCTTTCCCCTGACGATACTAGACAAAGGGGTCCACTCGATTGGTACTCATCCCACATGATGTACGTCTTACGAGCACCGACTCTGGACAGTATCATTCATGTGGGGACCAACGGTGTGCTTGGAACACGTATAAACGGCATAGTCGCCCTACCTGGCACGACCCCATCACGAGAGTGACCACACATCACTCCCGCCACTAGTAATGTGGCTCTTTGCTAGCACCGACCAGAGTAATCAACAAAGCCCCGTCCCATAAAGGGGTAACGTGGTCGTACATGTAAGGTTGGGACGGTCGACACATCATAAATCTAATCCCATTTCTGAAACCACTCACACCAAAATACCCGGTACACCACTTCACCAAAAGTGGCCACCCAACTCATCATCACCCTTGGGCATTAGTGGCACCCGACGGGGTTTTCATAACCCTTTGATTTTATACCATAATCATGCTCATGCTACTATGCTTAGCTCTACTTGTCAACATTATGTTAGCGTGACCCTCATAGGTGGTAGGATCATGCTCAACATGCAGGTGCTCCAGAGGAGCCATCGGTAACATCACTTCCATGATTTACCGATACTTATGATCACATGCAACGGAAATGTTTTCTCTACTAGCATGTAATATAACATATGTTCAAAACATGGTCAACGGGCTGCTTGCCTTTGCTCACATAAGTCCTTGGGGACTTCGAGGTCTTCCGATCCACTCCGAGTACTCCGACTACTCCGTCAACTGAAGCTTGCTAGAGGAGAGTAGGACCATGAGGGATTTTTGAATGGACGAAGGGAGGAATATGTGATCTTAAAGGAAGTCTACAGAAAATATCATGATAAAAATGAGTAGAGGCACACATTTAATAGAGCATAATTTTAGAAATATTTAAGAAGTTGTTTCACTGGATTTGGAGTTGAGGTGAATATTCTATGGATTTTCTAATATGAGATAAATAGCAAAAAGGGAGCTATTTATTTATTGCAACAGAAATATGCCATACAAAAATGTTGACCAAGGCTCTAAAAATGGGGTATGATGATAGATGGTTCTGGAAATTGGAATCACTCCATTTGGAGTTGATTTGAACCCTATAGGATTTTTGAAAGGGGGGCTAAATATATTCAAATCTGTGTTTGAATAATAGCAAAACAAAAAATTTGCTTGGAAAAATGTGCAAAGCACATCTTTGGATAGGTATGATTTTAGGGACTTGCAGAAATTTGAATGAACATTTTTGGAGTTAGAATGATTTTAATATAGATTTTTGAAGTTTACAAATAAAAAGAAATTAAGAAAAAAGAGCTCGACCATAGAGGCTATCTTGCGCCCACGACGCTGGAGAGGCACATGGGCCGGCCCAGCCGTGCGAGCTGGCCAGCAGGGCGGCCACGCCAAAGGCGCAAGACGAATTTACGCTTCCAGCACGGGGAAGTGCACGTGGAGGAGCCCACCTCCACTTAACGCACGGGGCCCAGCCACGCGAGCCGCTTACTGGCGGGGCCTGCTCGCCACAGTCTTCCCCTACCTCTGTTCGGTCGGGGCACGCACGGGGGCATGGCCAGTCGATGCAGGGGCCGGCTCCGGCGGCTCCAGCCGCTCCATGGTGGCGCTCCGCGCCCGAGGAGGAGTGCTACGGCAACAAAAGTCCTTCCTTGGCGCTAGGAATTCTTCTTGTTACTTCTCTGGTTTGCGTCGGTTTTCCCTTGAAGAAGAAAGGGTGATGCCGCACAGGAGGAGTAAGTATTTCCCTCAGTTTGAGAACCAAGGTATCGATCCAGAAGGAGGGTCTCGTCAAGTCCAGAGTACCTGTGCAAACACAAACAAGCTTGCACCCAACGCTTCAAAGGGGTTGTCAATCCCTTCAAGATTGTTTGCAAAGTGAGATCAGAAGGCGGAAAGTGCAACGAAGTAAAAACTGTAAGGCTGAAAATATGGTGTGGAGTAGACCCGGGGGCCATAGTGTTCACTAGAGGCTTCTCTCAAAATAGCAAATATCACGGTGGGTGAACAAATTACTGTCCAGCAATTGATAGAACAGCGCAAAGTCATGACGATATCTAAGGCAATGATCATACATATAGGCATCACGTCCGAGAAAAGTAGTCTGATACTTTCTGCATCTACTACTATTACTCCACACATCACCCGCTATCCAGCATGCATCTAGTGTATTGAGTTCATGACGAACAGAGTAACGCCTTAAGCAAGATGACATGATGTAGGGGGATAATCTCAAACCAATGATGAAAACCCCATCTTTTTACCCTTGATGTCAATAACACGATGCGTGCCTCGCTACCCCTTCTGTCACTGGGTGAGGTCACCGCACGGTATGAACCCAAAACCAAGCACTTCTCCCATTGCAAGAATCATAGATCTAGTTGGCCAGACAAAACCCACAACTCGAAGAGAATTACAAGGATATGAAATCATGCATAAGAGAGATCAGAAGAAACTCAAATAAGATTCATAGATAATCTGATCATAAATCCACAATTCATCGGATCTCGACAAACACACCACAAAAGAAGATTACATCGGATAGATCTCCATGAATATCATGGAGAACTTTGTATTGAAGATCCAAGAGAGAGAAGAAGCCATCTAGTTACTAGCTATGGACCCGTAGGTCTATGGTAAACTACTCACGCATCATCGGAGAGGTCATGGTGTTGATGAAGAAGCCCTCCATGTCCGAATCCCCCTCCAACAGGGCACCAAAACGTGCCCCAGATGGGATCTTGCGGAGATAGAAGCTTGCGGCGGCAGAAAAGTACTTTCGATAATCTCCTGATTTTTTTGGGATTTATAGGGAATATATAGGCGCAACCCCTAGGTCAGAGGGCGCCCAGCGGGCCCACAAGCCTGTGGGTCGCGGCCTACCCCCTGGCCGCGGGGTGAGGGCTTGTGGGGCCCGTGAGGCTCCCCTGCCTCGGCTCCCAAGCTTCCCGATCTTCTTCCGTTACGAAAAAAATCTTTTCGGGGATTTTCTTCCGTTTGGTCTCTGTTTCAAAATCTTCTCTGAAAGGGGTCAAAAACATGGAAAAAACAGGAACTCGCACTTGGCATTGAGTTAATAAGTTAGTCCCATAAAATATATAAAAGTCATGCAAAACATCCAAAGTTTGACAGGATAATACATGAAACCATCAAAAATTATAGATACGTTCGAGACGTATCAAGGAGCCAGCTCCGCAAGGGGAGCCTCGGGGCGAGGGAGCTCTCTGCCACGGCAGAGGCCGACGGCAACTGCCGCGGTGGGGCGGCGGCTCAGCCACCTAGAGGGAGAAATGGTGCACGGGGAAGATGCGGAGGGGCTGCAGGGCCTCCGGGGCACCACTACGCAGCCGGAGGAGGGCTGGCAAGCCCCGGTTGCAGGGAGGTAGATGTGGCTCTACAACGGCCATGGGAGGAGAAGGGGCTCAAGGGGAAGCTCTAGAGGAGCCCAAGGAATAGGGGAGAGATGCAAGAGCAGCAGAGGCTCGAGGGAGAGGATAAAGGAGAGGGGCGACATGGTGGATCTCGGGATCTCTCTGGGTGCCCCTGGTTCATGGATGTCACGCACCCCAGAGGGAGTTTGGAAGCTAGCTGGTGATGGGGAGTTCTTGGAACAGTCAATAGGAGATGTTGAGACATGCTAGGACATGGAGTGGCTGCCTGATTCAAGTTGTGGGGCAAGGTTAAGGTGCAGAGCACCAGTTTTGCATGCGAGGGTGGTGGTCACCATGGCCACCTATTCCTACACCAGCATCTTGACCGGTCAAAGGTGTCTGGGAGGTGGGGCATGATATGAGGACGGTGAGTGAGGAGTTTGGTCTCTAGTGGAGTTGGTTTGAATGGCCTTTGACTAAGGTTAAGTCTGTAACATATAACTTAGAGCTAATGAAAGGGGGTCTCAAATGGGAAGTCTTGGGGAAACATTATGTCTGCAGTGTTAGCTATGCAAGGACTACAACACTACCAAGTTTGAGCTCAAGCAATGAAGGGTAGCTACTACTTGCTGTACAAAGCTATATCTCAGCCAGAAATGAACTTGTAGATGTGCTGCTCATTTTCTCCACATGATCATGCCATCTCTTGGTTTGGAACAATGCTTTGGGATGCTAGGGACCCTCTGGAAAGATATGGGGGCTTTGGCTTAAGCAGAAGTGGGACAAGAGGGGTAAAAGTGGTGATCCAAGGGTGAAAATGAGTGGTAGCTACAAGGGGTCTCTCTCCAATATTTGACCAGTGGCCATGGAAAAGCTATTGGAGTAAAAAGGTAACTAGGGGAAGTTGTGGTAGAAAGTTGAGCTCAAGGGTAAAAGCGGAAGGGGCCAAAGTAGCCACTTTAGTGAGTGCACACAAGGTGTTTGATGACTGTGAGGGCAACCATATGGACTTCAATTGATATGAAACTTAACAGGATTAAATAATAGATGAAAATAACCTTGGAAAGTTCTCCAATGTAGACTTGGAAAACCCATGAAATGGGCAGAAACTACTTTCTGCTTGCAAAACTATTAAAATCAATTCCCACAAATCCAATATTTGGTGTGGGGCCATTATTTGAGCATTAAGGCATGCCCAAAAAAGTTTGGGGTCAAATGTAGAAACTTTATAATGTAAAGTTTCCCAAAGTCAGAAATCAGCATAAAGGGTTTTGAGGGGTTTGGTACAAGTTCTTCTATTCTCCTTGATGCACCACTTGGTGTGGATGCATTATTGGAGTATCCGAACATGTCCACCAAATTTGAGCACAATTCGAGACACTTGGCAATGTAGAGTTGCTCAAATTTGGATATGTACAGATAGGGTTTTAGAATAATTAGGGGAGTCAAATCAACTTGGATTGAGATGAAACTTGGCAAGATCATCAAACATATCATAGGTGACATGCTGAAATTTTATAGGAATTTATAGAAATATTCCAAAAGCTTGAAATAGGCAGGAAGGGTTTTGAAGGGGTTTGCCCAATATTTTGAACATGACCATGTGTTGAATCTCATATATATGGAATATATATGTCCACTCAGTTTCCCTAAATTTTCTCAAATATTTTGAAAGCAATAAAAATAACTTCCCTTCATAAGAGACCATTTCTGGCCTCACAGGAAGGCATTTAAATGAAATAGTAAAATAACTTTTTAAAATAATAATATTGTGGTTTTGGGAAGTAATTTTGATAATGGGTATTAAATAAAATAATTGGTGACAAATAAATACCCTAATTTGAGGACTTGTAGTACAAATCCCATCTAAGAGGTTTTGAAAGCTTAATCCAAAGAAAAGCCTTTTGGTGAAAATAATATTTGGTAAAATAGTTTCTCGTCCTAAACACATGGTATGATCTTTAGGAAGGAGTTTTAAGTTAAGGAGGTGAGTCTGGAGAGTAACAGGGATTGTTGAGAATCAAACAAAAGCATACAAGCAAGCAAGCAAGCAAGAGTCACTTCAAGCATCATAAGCATTCACACAAAAAATTAATTGGTCCTAATTTTTGAAATAAGTTAATTAGTTAGGTAAGCTAAACACAGGGTGTTACAGACCTTACCCCCCTAGGAAAATCTCGTCCCCGAGATTTTTTAAGGTGATTACAAGGGCATGCTCCTACTATGCTGCTGAACATAGCGATAACAATTTTATTCCAAACAGGCGGTCTAGCGTGGTCACCACAAGAATGCCACTTATTGGTGCATCTGCGGTTCACAAAGACGTTGGAGGAAGGGAAAATTTGAAATTCCTGGTTGTGCTAATCGTACCCGGTGCTTGGCACCTACTCCGGCCGATAGGTGGGCCCAAAGGCCGATGTCAGCCTCTTCTTCTTCCTCTGATTCTTCTTCCCTGGGTGAGTCCCAGGTGCTGCCTCCACTTGCGGTGCCTAGGGGCGTAGGGTGTCCGGGGCTGCCCTGTAGTGGTGCGCGGTGAGCCAGTTGTTGGCACAGCGAGCACTCACCTCGCGGGCCTGGGGGTGTCAGCACTGCTCTGGGATACCCAATGAGCACCGACGGCCGAGCGGCGAGCGGGCTGGTGGCCTAGCCAGTGGCTCACCGAGCCTGACTATAAATTGGCTAGGGAGTCCTTGTCGTTCTCTCACCCGGCCTCATCCCTTGCTGCTGCTCCGGTCCTCTTCCTCCACCTTATCCACCTCGCAGGAGCTCGAGAAGAGGCTTCAATGGCGGACGAGACCCCGGGGTGGCTCATAATCCTCCTGTCCGGAGAGGTGGCGATGCTGGTTGGGGTCTCGATGTTGTACTGCGCTATCATCCACGATGATCGTCATGATGCTGCTGCCCGAACGGCAACACGGCTCATGACGACTAGGCAACTACGCAGTGTACGTGTGGTGCTAGTGTGTTAGCGGTGTTCCACGAAATAAATATGTATGCGGGCTTCTTCTCGCGATGGAACCAAGGTGTGCCATAGTGGCAAGCGGTTAGGTGTTAATGTGTGTGTGGTCGTGAACTTGGTTGTGGTCCGGGTGGAGGTTGTTTCTGGTGCGTCTTTCCTTGTTGGTCTTATAGTCTTGCACGTCGTAGTCGGCGTAGTTGACATAGGAGCTGCAATAAAACTTGTCGTTTCTTCTCTGTTGTCGTGGCTTCTTGATCATGTCGATGCTTCACCATGCTTTCGGAAAATTGTCTTTGGTTGTTGGAGGCTTGCAGTGCCTCGCCCTCGAGAGGCATTGCAATCTGTGGAGTATGTGGCTCATCCAAAAAGGACTAAGGTGTTTATCCTCTTACTGGGCGAATAAGTATGTCATCCGTGAGGACAACAACATATATTCCCAAGCATCACATAAGCACAATGCTCATGAGACAGGTGAGGGGAACGGGAACTCGCTATGTGCGGTCATTGGTCGAGAGGCTCGTGGTCCAACATGACCTAGGCCTTCATGCCCATGTTCATCATAGACACGACGGGTGGTGGTCGGGCGGGTACTGGCCATATTCCAACGACATAGAGTCGTTTTCTATGGTCGTAATCCGACCGCCTTATGGATGGGTGAAGCTTTAGGGTCTCAAAGAACTTAGGATGTGGGTGAAGAGTTATCATCTTATCTCTAAGCACATTCCTTAGATGCCAATAGTTTGACCTCTAACTCTGGACAATCACCCTATTTATCATGGATACCATCTCACATAAGTCAACTCCATACCACTGATGCTAGTCAACTCTCGGGGTTGAGGGGAGGGCTAAACCCAAACACCACAAGTATCGTACAACATACATGCACATGCATCCCTATGCGGGAACCTCAGGGAAGCATACAAGCTGCTAAGCTTGAACTGGGATGCTACAAATCCAAATGTCCAGCTAGATCATCCAATGGACAGGGTACTGCATCCTATATTAAGGAAACACGTAGTATTTCAATCCAAGATCCGGTTTCCTTTCTACTAATCCGATCAAGTGGTTCATCAATACGGTCGATCATCACTGGACCCATCACTCTTACCTATCCAATATTGATGGGGTTCTACATAATCACTTAAAGTCCTCATAATTCACATATTACTGCAGGGATTACATCATAATATACCCACCAACTTCCAGTATCATGGTCTTCTAATCTCCAAGGCCAATCCACATAGGTTCGTAACTCAATTCGACAACTCCAAGTATTCGCACTCGTTATCCACCAAGAAACATGGTATCATGATCGAGATCATCGGGCTAAATCCAATTTACTCCGAACCATGTGGCCTCATACATCATTAATACTCTATTGAGATTACCTATTTAAATCCAACTCAAGTCTAATAAGAACTCTTACTCGATACTCCAAATCATTATGGTAAAAGCATCAAATCATGTCAACTATTTGATAAAGTCAATTATACCACCAAGAATTATCGCTCGCGATCATAATCGTCCTATTGAATCCAAACGTACTCCAGGAACATGTAGGTTGCTCTTATATCAACATTGTTCCACCAAATGCACCTACCTTTATAGGGGTCTTACAATCCACCAAGGTACTCTAGCTATATCCTCAAGACAACTATCATCGTCACGACAACCTTAGTCTAATACTCTTATATCTGAGAACAGTCCTTCTTATGGCATCATGGTTTTAGTGCTAGCTTAAGGATGAAGGATACTCGTTCATCTTGATTTGCTTGTTCCATAAAAAACCTGGTGCTAAGCGGCGCTTTTAATCGGGGCTCGACGGGTGTCCTTGCAAGTCCGTGTATTAGACACGTGACCAGAAAATTGAGCCGGAAAGGCTTGTGGAGGTTAGTCTGGTCTAGAGAGGGTTCCCGATCTTGAGGGAAAAGCATAACCCCTACAGGTTGCTTGTGGTTAAGCATGGCATAATCAGTGTCTTCAACGTTAGTTGTCCGTCGAAGTGGACTCCGGTGCATCTTGTCTTGCTGGTCTTCAGTTGTTGAGAGGGGTGAGAGAGAGAGAGTGAGAGAGTAGCACAGAGGAGAGTGCATAAGGGGTGCTATAGTGCAAGTGCAATCAAACAAGTGTTGGAAAGTCAACTCACACCTCAAGATGAGTGTCACGCCCAAGATGTGACCCTATCCTCAATTTGGCACGAGGGCCTCGCCACGGATAGAAGCGCATCTCGTCATGTCGCAAGAATGGATATCGTTACAAGTACATGTACTGAAAAAAAGAGATATATAATAGAATTGGCTTACACTCGCCACAAGCTACATCAGAGTCACATCAATACATTACATAATCAGAAAGAGTAAGAGCAGGGTCCGACTACGGACAAAAACAAACAACAAAAGAAGAACGACGTCCATCCTTGCTATCCCAGGCTGCCGGCCTGGAACCCATCCTAGATCGATGAAGTGGAAGTAGAAGAAGCAACTCCAAATGAACAATCAACACGCTCGCGTCAAGTAACCTTTACATGTACCAGCAACTAGTGTTGTAGTAATCTGTGAGCCACAGGGGACTCAGCAATCTCATTTCCAAAGGTATCAAGACTAGCAAAGCTTAATAGGTGAGGCATGGTTAAGTGTTGAGGTTGCAGCAGCGATTAAGCATACATTTGGTGGCTAAACTTACGAGTACAAGAAATAAGAGGGGGGAGGTTCTACGCATAGTAGATGTGAACTACTGTTGATCAAATGAATGATCCTGAACACCTACCTACGTTAGACATAACCCCACCATGTCCTTGATTAGAGAAGGAACTCATGAAAGAGACAGTCACAGTTACGCACACAGTTGGCAAGTTTTAATTAAGTTAACTTCAAGTTATCTAGAACCAGTGTTAAACAAAGTTTCCACGTTGCCACATAACCGCGGGCACGGCTTTCCGAAAAGATTTAACCCTGCACGGGTGCTCCAACTAGTCCATCACAAATTACCACAAGCCGCATAGAAATCCTCAATCACGAAGCTCGCTATCTCGTCGGATTCCCTAGTGGAAAACCTCAACTCTGAGATTACCCAAAGCATCACCGGAATCCCGATGCACAAGATATTTCGTCAAAGGTAAAACTAATCCAGCAAGGCCACCCGACGTGTCGATGATCCCGATAGGAGTCGCGTACCTCGTACTCAGGACACGACGGATGGAAAAGCCTACAGGTACCAAACCTCGAGTTGCCCCGTGGTGGCCGCACAGTCTGTCCATTTTGGACCAACACTCATGAGGAGCATTGGCCCGGGGGTTGATTAAATTTCCTCGGGTTAATTACTCCCTATGCAGTTCATTAGTTATTAGGCAAATGAAGTACCAAAGTTGGGCCTTGCCAGACCAGCTTTAATCTAAAACGAGTTATCAAGGGGGTCCCCATAACAACCCCGATCGTGTTAGGAGCGCTCGTTTATGGAACATAACACCGGTAGCCGAAACTAAGGGGGCAAAGGTGGAACAAAACACCAGGCTAGAAAGGACAAGCCTTCCACCTTTTACCAAGTATATAGGTGAATTAAATTAAATAGCATTTAATAGGGTGATATAACAAGGAACCCATGTTTTTCACATGGAAGCATCTGCACCTGCAACTAGCAACGCTATCAACAGGGTTAAGCAAGCAGTAACATAGCCAATCAGTGGTATGCTAGGTTGAACACGTTGAAGGTTTTCATGGCATTGTTGAGAGGCTAATATTTAACATGTGGTAGGCAATGAGACATATTCGATAGAAGCGATAAAACTGGCATGGCAATGATAGTAATGGTATCTGGGGAAATGGTCATCTTGCCTGAGATCCCGCTTGGAAGAAGAACAACTCTGTGAAGTCGGCGAACCAACGTAGTCGAACGGGTCCTCACATTCCGACACGCTTGCAGAACTCTATCGAGACGGGCAAACCGGAAACAAACATCAACACAAATATTCACCACACGATGCACAACATGATGCATAACCTACTATGATGTATGATCAGTTCATTGATGCAAGGGATGGCATGGCAATTAACCTCACGCAAACACTACACATTAAGTGAAGCTCGATATGCAACGAGTTACATATCGACGAAACTCCACCATTAATTATTTAGTTCACTCCCGGTTATTTACACGGCGATATTAAATGTTGTTTAGCATGGCAACAGGTGAAGCGGGAAATCTACAAGTCATCCTAGATGATTAACACGCGGAGCATAAATCGGAGCTACGGCACAAGAGGCATGCAACACAAGATTATATGCCATGAATGCGACATGCATGCAAGTTCACAACACCACGGCGAGAAGACAAAGAAACATGTGTCGCCACGGCGAGCGAGAAGGAACCATGGCGGGAAGACGGAAACGATGCCACGACAACGTTCCTATCCCGATAACTCTTTGAGATATCGTGCCAACGAATAGGGAGCGTGTGCAGGAACGTTAAATAATGATGGGGTGCTCCCGCTACCGGGTTCCCATGTGTCGAGGGCAAAATGAAAAAGGTACACGTGCAACGGGCAACATACGACACAAAAATACATTCATCTCATACATCACATGCACACGGTCACCACAACGTCTCATCGGTATACCTTCGACATGTGCATATCGGAGCGGATCGGTTCGGTGAAGGAGTACAACGGTCATCGTGGAAGTCGTGGTCGTCGAGGTACTCGGGTCTTGTCGATGGTAGTCGTTCGCTCGGCGTCGTGGTACACGGTCTTCACATCGGTAGTCGATCACGTTCTGGGGTCGTCGAGGACGACGTGGTACTCGCGTCGAACTTGTCGATTCCACGGAGGGGATGGCGCATGCGGCGATGGCAAGCGCAGCAACAACTAGTCTAGCAGCAACCTCGGCAAGCAGCAGCTAACAACAGCTAGCACAACAACTAACTACACCAACAGCAAGCGGCTCAGCTAGCAGCAGCTACACGCAATCAGCAACATCACAAGCAACTAACCTAGCAACAGCAAGCTAGCAACCGGCTAGGCACGCAACGCGTAAACAACAGCAGCCTACAGCATCAGGCACAGCAAGCATGCCAAGCAAGCAAGCTACAGCAAACTAACTAGCGCAACTACAGCAGCCTAGCAAGCAGCGGCATGGGCTGCAAGGCACAACAAGGAGCTACGGCACAGCAAGGCAGCAGGAACGGCGCAGCAACAGCAGCATCGACAGCGGCGCAAGCAGGCAACGGCCAGCAGCTAGCTCGCAGGAGGAGGCCAGGGTCCTGGAGCAGGCGGCCGGCAAGGGGAACGGGCGGCCAGAGCGGGGAACGGCGCAGGCGGCTGCAGAGACCAGCGGGCGGCGCAGGGACTCGGCGTAGGCGGTCCATGGCAGGGCGGCGCCGGCGGGGACCTCGGGGAGCGGGGTGCGGGGAGGCGGTCTGGGCGGCGACCGGGAGGCCGACGAGGCAGAGCTTGGGGCGCGGGGGCGCTGCTGCGGCTCGGGACTGGCAAAGGGAGGCCAGCGGCGGCGCGCAAAGCATGCGGGGAGGCGGAGGCGCGCGGGGAACGGCGGCGGTGGCTCCGGGAAGCTGTTGTGGCGGCTCGGGAGAGGGAGCGCAGCGGCGCTGGGAGGAGAAGGGGATCGGGCGAGGCCAGCAGCGCGGTCGCGGGGCAGGCCATGGCGGGGCGAGCACCTAAGGGCGAGCTAGGGGACGGAGGCGAGGGAATCGGGAGAGAGGGGAATCGGGGCACAGGGAGGCGCACGGGAGGACGAGGGAAGAAGACGCTCGGGGAGCGTCGCTAGGGCAGGGGGAGCTGCTGGGCCTGGGCAGGCTCCCTCTTTCCTATTTGGTTTTTTTCTCTTTTTTTTAAACAGAGAAACACCGCAAAAGAAAAAGGTTTTTTTTAACAAAATAGAAAAATGCTTTTGGCTCCCTTTTAAAAAAATATACCCCAACTATAAAATAGCTTGGACATTTTAAAACAAATAAAATGAAACCTTTTTAAGAATTAAAATAAAACCCCTTTTTTACTTAAAGAATAAAATAAGAGCTCTTTAAAGGAGAAAAGAAAATGAGGCGGTTTTTAGAAAAATAAACAAAAGGGAAAAATAAAGGAAACCCAAGGGGTGGCCCCCACATTTAATAAAAGGGTTTTTAAAAGAAGACGCATTTTAAAAAAAAGGTTAAATAGGAAACTTCTACACAAGCCCAAAACAAAATCAAAGAGAAGAGAGGAGGGGAGTTCCTATCGCCCTAAGACTCGGTGAGCACTCGAAGCACACACACTCAAGACACCATACGCGACAGACGATGCATGATGCGACGATGCAAACTAAATGATGATGCAACAAATAAAACTAATCACACGACGGAAACGGAAATAAAGGGGAATCTTCTGGAACGTCGGTCTCGGGCTGTCACAACTCTCCTACACTACAAGAGGATCTCGCCCCGAGATCCAAGAATGAAAGGGGGAGAGGATGAGAAAGAACAAGAGGTAAAACTTAGTCGCTTCTTTGACAAATGAGTGAAACCAACAATCCTTGAAGGTTGCAAATAGATGAGGAATGATATGACAAAGAAGCAAGAATTCACGGAACATTTCAGCAGCACTTCGGTAGGAAAATGGGAAAAAAAATTCGATGAGAAGAGAGAATTAGACAATATACATAACAAACAACTAAATAGAACAAGGGAACACCATGATCTTGATAGAACAACATAATGGACCCAAAATAGCAACATCACAATGCCTCCGGAACAATAGAATAGGAACTAGCTCAAGAGGAAGAAGAGAATGATGAAAAGAATGACAACTATCATCACAATAGAATTGAAGAGCCTCCGGACAGAGAATTGACATAGTAGTTGGAAAACCAACAACGAAAAGAACAAAATAGTAGTGGGCTTATGAAGATCATCTCAACATATATGAGGTGACAACCAACCACTAAAAGAAACAAGGATAGATTGGGAGCAACAAGATATGAACAATTCCTTACACCAAGAGGGTGCATTGAGAACTAGGATTAATGACAAGCACCATGATAGCATAATCCATAGGAAAAGCTTCAGGTGAAGTCCAAACCAAGACAGCTCAATGGAGAAATCATGGATTGAAATATCTCATGATCAAAGAATTGGTGGATTTAATTATCTTATTCTTGAAAGGAAACTCTTCGAGGCTCCTACACTAACAAGAATGCTATAATACCACCTCAAAGGATAAAAGAATAACAAATGCACTTGGAAATGCAAGAGAAGAAAATTTGAGGTTCTCCAATAAGAATCTTGAAGAACACTTGAGAAAAATCACATACTTGAAGAACCACCAAGAAGGACCTCCGTATACAAATGAATGATGCAAAGATATGAAGGATGAAAGAATAAGATTACGACCTTGCGAAGATTTAGATGAAGCCTCACAAAGAGATTCTTGAGAAAACTTGGAACTCTGGAAAAGAAAAGATAATAACAGTTGAGAAAAAGGAATTGATATCATGAGCCACTCCGGAAGAAGAATTCGAAAATACTACGAACAAGAATAAGAATTATGTTATGCTTATCCTTCATCGTGTTTAATTGATGACCAACAATGGATTTAGCATACAACTTTTTCTTCTAGAAACGAATCTGAAGAGGCAAAGAGATAAGCACCACTTGAAGCATAATTGAAGGAAGCACCGGTAAGAATTCACAATTGAATGGGAACACCACGAATTAATGGAGCTACATAAGAATGAAGAGAACATAAACCACCTGAGAGAAAACTTGAACAAGGCACCGGATAAACGAGAGACGAACGAAGAGACAACAATGGAGAAGAATTGAGGATGAAAGCTGAAAGCTAAGAACGAAGAATCTTCTGAAATAATGGCCTTCGGAGGATCGAGAATAAAAACAACTCAGAAATGCACCGGATAGCTAGAAAGGGATTACTCATGATTGGAACAAATAAGATGACGACACCAAGCTGAAATGATGAATCTCCAAGAGAATGGTCAAACATTAAGAGAAACACTCCTTCGAATTGCAAGCTGAGAATGATGACGAGAAACAACACCACGAATAACTGAAACACTCCGGAATAAAGAAGAATGCAAGGTTGAGCCAAATATGAGAATTAATTCAAATAGACCTTGAAGAAGTAATATGACTGATGGAAATCATACTTACGTCATAGTTGAAAAGATTTAGAGATCTCCGGAAAGGATTACAAGACCCAGAAAAGATCCTGGGAAAAACCTGTGGGTTATGGGCCCACTCAAAGAAACCACCGTAGAAAAGATTGCTTAGAAGAGATATATTGCACCGGTAGAAATGAAAACTAGATGAGCTTGAGAACCTCGAAATAATGAAAGATCTGAAACAAGAAACTCTGAGATGTCTTCAACACACCGGATAGAATAGAGATAACTGAATAAACAAGATAGACTGATAAGAATCTCCAACATAGGAAATAATTACAATGATGGATAGGATATAATGAACACGGATAGCTTGAACTGAATTCACCGGAAAAGGAACAAAATGAAGAAATGATGAACTCGACTCCTGAGAATCTTGACAATGAATCACCGGCTACAAAAAGGAAGAAGAGATAGCGTAAGCATCACTGAATAAGAAGGCACTTGGATGAAATCCAAACACTGAAGAAAAGGGCTGGAGGGTGGGGAAAAACAAAGACAACTTGGGACATATGAGATGAACTCCGGAATAAAGAGAGAATGATCTTGCAAAATTGGAGAGGATTGAGTTCAGTTGAAGCGAAGCACACCGGTTGAATGGAATTGATACAATGACTCCGGTTGAGAAGGAATTGACATGACAATTTGATTTGAGCAACAGAATTAGTACACTCATAAAAATATGAGAACACCACTTAGGAAAGATCTGATATCACCACTTGACATCGAAGCAACACGAATTACCATAATCAAAAAAACAAAGGGAGAGGCTTATGAAACAAGCCAGAACAAACTCATGAGGGAGATTTCGTCCGATATTTTCGTGGACAGGATCGCACGGGCTCGATTTTACAGTAGCCATCAAGTGCAAGGCAGTGCACCCGACATACGAAGCGTCCCCGAGTCGTAGCAAGATACGAGGACTCTTTAAGACACAACATGTACCGCTATAAGTCGACCGTCAACAAACGAATCCACTAGATGTCGAACCCCAACCTCACATCATGCATTTGTTGGAAGATTGTCCTATAAGTAACTACTTGAATTCCCACCTAAGAATTCCCGAAATATCTGGTCATGCAATCTGGTAACGGATACAAGGAGTAATAATCACACAACTCTTATACTAACCCGTCACCTGTATCACATCCGTGAACACACAACCAGAATCTCGGACCTTCATCTTCAACAGACCCTCGTGATCAAAATGATACAAAGCATGGCAGTACTCCCGAACAATCTGCACCAGTACTAGGGACATCGGGGTTATCTCGCCACTACTAGTATTGAAGCAATTACGAACATCCTTCGTTCTGAGATACTAAGAAATCTGAATGATAACGATGTGCTCAAGAATTCCCAGGAGCTCAGCTCCCCGGAAGAAAATCAAGTCAGACAGGAGGCACCAAGACAGAACTCTGACACATCGGCATCATATAGATCCCAAGAATATCCGCATGATCCTAAAAAAAATTTGAGTGAGAAGAGGAGTAGAATTAAAATATTACGTCAAGATTCCTCACCAGAGCATAGAAGAGGAGAAAAAAGAATCCTACACTCCGATATATAACTAGACTCAAAGTACTTTTCAATAGACTCGACTCGGCCAAGTTCAATCAATCAAGGGGGCTCCTAGGTCGGTACTGCTCTGACACCAACTTGTCACGCCCAAGATGCGACCCTATCCTCAATTTGACACGACGGCCTCGTCAGGGATAGAAGCACATCTCGTCGTGTCGCAAGAATGGATATCGTTACAAGTACATGTACTGAAAAGAAGAGATATATAATAGAATTGGCTTACACTCGCCACAAGCTACATCAGAGTCACATCAGTACATGACATAATCATCAAGAGTAAGAGCAGGGTCCGACTACGGACTAAAACAAACGACAAAAGAGGAACGACGTCCACCCTTGCTATCCCAGGCTGCCGGCCTGGAACCCATCCTAGATCGATGAAGAAGAAGAAGAAGAAGCAACTCCAAATGAACAATGAACGCGCTCGCGTCAAGTAACCTTTACCTGTACCTGCAACTGGTGTTGTGGTAATCTGTGAGCCACAGGGGACTCAGCAATCTCATTTCCAAAGGTATCAAGACTAGCAAAGCTTAATAGGTGAGGCAAGGTTAAGTGGTGAGGTTGCAGCAGCAGCTAAGCATATATTTGGTGGCTAAACTTATGAGTACAAGAGATAAGAGGGGGGAAGTTCTACCTACAGCGGACGTGAACTACTGTTGATCAAATGAATGATCCTGAACACCTACCTACGTCACACATAACCCCACCGTGTCCTCGATCGGAGAAGGAACTCACGAAAGAGATAATCACGGTTACGCACACAGTTGGCAAGTTTTAATTAAGTTAACTTCAAGTTATCTAGAACCAGTGTTAAACAAAGTTTCCACGTTGCCACATAACCGCGGGCACGGCTTTCCGAAAAGATTTAACCCTGCAGGGGTGCTCCAACTAGTCCATCACAAATTACCACAAGCCGCATAGACATCCTCAATCATGAAGCTCGCGATCTCTTCGGATTCCCTAGTGGACAACCTCAACTCTCAGATTACCCAAAGCATCACCGGAATCCCGATGCACAAGATATTTCGTCAAAGGTAAAACTAATCCAGCAAGGCCACCTGACGTGTCGACGATCCCGATAGGAGTCGCGTACCTCGTTCTCAGGACACGACGGATGGAAAAGCCTACACGTACCAAACCTCGAGTTGCCCCGTGGTGGCCCCGCAGTCTGTCCATTTTGGACCAACACTCATGAGGAGCACTGGCCCGGGGGTTGATTAAATTTCCTCGGGTTAATTACTCCCTATGAAGTTCATTAGTTATTAGGGAAATGAAGTATCAAAGTTGGGCCTTGCCAGACCAGCTTTAATCTAAAACGAATTATCAAGGGGGTCCCCATAACAACCCCGATCGTGTTAGGAGCGCTCGTTTATGGAACATAACACCGGTAGCCGAAACTAAGGGGGCAAAGGTGGAACAAAACACCAGGCTAGAAAGGCCGAGCCTTCCACCTTTTACCAAGTATATAGGTGCATTAAATTAAATAGCATTTAATAGGGTGATATAACAAGGAACCCATTTTTTCACATGGAAGCGTCTGCACCTGCAACTAGCAATGCTATCAATAGGGTTAGGCAAGCAGTAACATAGCCAATCAGTGGTTTGCTAGGTTGAACAGGTTGAAGGTTTTCATGGCATTGTTGAGAGGCTGATATTTAACATGTGGTAGGCAATGAGACATAATCGATAGAAGCGATAAAACAAGCATGGCAATGATAGTAATGGTATCTGGGGAAATGGTCATCTTGCCTGAGATCCCGCTTGGAAGAAGAACAACTGTGTGAAGTCGGCGAACCAACGTAGTCGAACGGGTCCTCACATTCCGACACGCCTGCGGAACTCTATCGAGACGGGCAAACGGAAACAAACATCAACACAAATATTCACCACACGATGCACAACATGATGCATAACCTACTATGATGCATGATCAGTTCATTGATGCAAGGGATGGCATGGCAATTCACCTCACGCAAACACTACACATTAAGTGAAGCTCGATATGCAACGAGTTACATATCGACGAAACTCCACCATTAATTATTTAGTTCACTCTCGGTTATTTACACAACGATATTAAATGTTGTTTAGCATGGCAAGGAGTGAAGCGGTAAATCTACAAGTCATCCTAGACGGTTAACATGCGGAGCATAGATCGGAGCTACGGCACAAGAGGCATGCAACACAAGATTATATGCCATGAATGCGACATGCATGCAAGTTCCCAACACCACGGCAAGAAGAGAAAGAAACATGTGTTGCCACGGCGAGTGAGAAGGAACCATGGCGGCAAGACGGAAACGATGCCACGACAACGTTCCTATCCCGATAACTCGTCGAGATATCGTGCCAACGAATAGGGAGCGTGTGCGGGAACGTTAAATAATGATGGGGTGCTCCCGCTAACGGGTTCCCATGTGTCGAGGGCACGACGAAAAAGGTACACATGCAACGGGCAACATACGACGCAAACATACATTCATCTCATACATCACATGCACACGGTCACGACAACGTCTCATCAGTATACCTTCGGCGCGTGCATATCGGAGAGGATCGGTTCGGTGAAGGAGTACAACACTCGTCGTGGAAGTCGTGGTCGTCGAGGTACTCGGGTCTGGTCGACGGTAGTCGTTTGCACGGTGTCGTGGTACACGGTCTTCACATCGGTAGTCGATCACGTTCCGGGGTCGTCGAGGACAACGTGGTACTCGCGTCGAACTTGTCGATTCCAAGGAGGGGATGGCGCACGCGGCGACGGCAAGCGGCAGCAACAACTAGTCTAGCAGCAACCTCGGCAAGCAGCAGCTAACAACAGCTAGCACAATAACTAACTACAGCAACAACAAGCGGCTCACCTAGCAGCAGCTACACGCAATCAGCAACATCACAAGCAACTAACCTAGCAGCAGCAAGCTAGCAACCGGCTAGGCACGCAACGCGCAAACAACAGCAGCGTACAGCGTCAGGCACTGCAAGCATGCCAAGCAAGCAAGCTACAGCAAACTAACTAGCGCAACTACAGCAGCCTAGCAAGCAGCGGCATGAGCAGCAAGGCACAGCAAGCAGCTACGGCACAGCAAGGCAGCAGCAATGGCGCAACAACAGCAGCATCGACAGCGGCGCAAGCAGGCAATGGCCAGCAGCTAGCTCACAGGAGGAGGCCAGGGTCCTCGACCACGCGGCTCGGCAAGGGGAACGGGCGGCCAGCGCGGGGAACGGCGCAGGCGGCTGCAGAGACCGGCGGGCGGCGCACGGACTCGGCGCAGGCGGTAAATGGCATGGCGGCGCCGGCGGGGACCTCGGGGCGCGGGGCGCGGGGAGGCGGTCTGGGCGGCGACCGGGAGGCCGGCGAGGCGGAGCTTGGCGCGCGGGGGCGCTGCTGCGGCTCAGGACTGGCGAAGGGAGGCCAGCGGCGGCACGCAGAGCACGCGGGGAGGCGGAGGCGCGTGGGGAACGGCGGCGGCGGCTCGGGAGAGGGAGCACAACGGCGCTGGGAGGAGAAGGGGATCGGGCGAGGCGAGCAGCGTGGTCGCGGGGCGAGCACCTGAGGGCGAGCTAGGGGACGGAGGTGAGGGAATCGGGGAAGAGGGGAATCGGGGCAAAGGGAGGCGCACGGGAGGACGAGGGGAGAAGATGCTGGGGGAGCGTCGCTAGGGCAGAGGGAGCTGTTGGGCCTGGGCCGGCTGGCCTCGGCAGGCTCCCTCTTTCCTATTTGGTTTTTTTTCTCTTTTTTTAAAACAGAGAAACACTGCAAAAGAAAAAGGTTTTTTTTAACAAAATAGAAAAATGCTTTTGGCTCCCTTTTAAAAAAATATACCCCAACTATAAAAGAGCTTGGGCATTTTAAAACAAATAAAATGAAACCTTTTTAAGAATTAAAATAAAACCCATTTTTTATTTAAAGAATAAAATATGAGCTCTTTAAAGGAGAAAATAAAATGAGACGGTTTTTAGAAAAATAAGCAAAAGGGAAAAATAAAGGAAACCCAAGGGGTGGCCCCACATTTAATAAAAGAGTTTTTAAAAGAAGACACTTTTTAAAAAAAAGGTTAAAACGGAAACTTTTACACAAGCCCAAAACAAAATCAAAGAGAAGAGAGGAGGGGAGTTCCTATCGCCCTAAGACTCGGTGAGCACTCGAAGCACACACACTCAAAACACCACACGCGACAGACGATGCAAGATGCCATGCATGATGCGACGATGCAAACTAAATGATGAAGCAACAAATAAAACTAATCACACGACGGAAATGGAAATAAAGGGGAATCTTTTGGAACGTCGGTCTCGGGCTGTCACAATGAGGCAGGTGTATAACCGCATGCTTGTTGCCTAGAGCAAAAGTGTGTCTTAGATCAAAGCACAAACAACAAAAACAAGCAACACTCAACATGGTTCCATCCGTACCATTTCACGGACTCGACTTCGTATAGGGGATTCACGACTCATCCTACCCTAGGGTTCTCGGACTTGACACGCGTGTTTGCTTCGTGTTCCGGAGAGGAGTCCGCTAAGTCTTCTAGACCTTCTCATGGTGTTGCCACATCTCTTGTTGTTGCTCGCCGGAGCGGCTCGGTTGAGTTGAAAGAATTCTTGATGACTTCCTATTTGCAGAGTTTCTGACGAAGGTGGTTCCTTATGGCTGTCGTTGACAGGGTCCTCTGTTGTCTTCATAATCTTGTCATTGTCTTCTTATCTTCTAAGACTTCAAGAGTTCCAAGTGGACGACCTTTATGCAATGACATCAGCAAGGCATGATAGAGTTCCGACCCGTCAGTCACGTTGATCACGATATCAACACCTAGAGCGGGGGACGAAGAGAACCGTTTTCCTGCTCACTTAGGTGAGGCGGACCAAATTGCGAGATTCCCATCCACTGGTGGTGGTCGATGATAACCCACAAGTGTAGAGGATCGCAACAGTTTTCGAGGGTAGAGTATTCAACCCAAATTTGTTGGTTCACCAAAAGGGAAGCGAAATAATATTCTCAAGTATTAGCAGCTGCGTTTATCAGATTCAACCACACCTGAAAGATTAGTGTCTGCAAGCAAAGTATCAGTAGTAAAGTAGTATGATAGCAACGGTGCCAGAAACGATCTGTTGACAAGGCAGACTATTCCTAACTGTTGTATCAATGGCGCCAGTAGGTTGCACGTGGGCGAGTAACTATTCTTCCCCGACAACAGTGTCGGAAAAGATCTTGCAGCAAGTAACAACGAAGTAGCAAGGAACAACAGTAGCAGCAGCAGCAAAGTAACAGCAATAGCAACAGTAGAGCAAAAACTAATTGGACCAATGGAGGAGTCACTAACCAAGGAGTAATTTCCCCAAAACAGTTCGGAGAACGGTGATTTGAGCAAAGATATCGAAAATCCCAGCAAGAGGAGCAAGAACACGGGTTTGAGCTGCGAAACGATTTTTTTTGCAGGTAGGAGAACCAGATGAGAGCAAGAATGAGTGGAGGGGGTGCCTGTGGGCCCCACAAGCCTGGGTGGCGTGGCCAGGGGGCTGCCCGCGCCCCTAGGGCTTGTGGCCCACTGGTGTGGTCCCCAGACAGACTCTTTGTCCTAGTATTTTTCAAAAAATCCAGAAAAAATCATACTTGATTTTCACAGCGTTCGGAGAACTTTTATTTTCGGGGTACTTTTCTACCGGACGCTAAAACAGAAAACAGGGAGACTAAACTAAATATATCATCTTTCTTCTAAGCAACCTAAAGTGAAAGCTTGGAACATAGGTTTGTGACTCCTCGGTTCATCCATCTCATGGTCATCGAAAGAAATCCGTCAATGGGGTTGATCAAATCCCCTCGACAAAACTTTCGAATCGCAAAAGAAGACGGAGAATTTTCGAATAGTCACTAGGTTACCTCAATGGGGATGTGTATCTCCCCAACAAGCAAATCATACTTCATCTTGACACGAGGAATAGGGCATTCAAAGCTCCCAATAAGAATCGATGAAGTTTTTTCGATAGCATTGATGCAATGTACTCGATATTGTTTCTTTGAAATGTGCACCGTATGCTCATTACCATTGACATGGAAAGTGACATTGCCTTTGTTGCAATCTATAACAGCCCATGCGGTGTTTAAAAAGGGTATTCTGAGGATGACAGCCATGGCATCGTCCTCGGGAATATCCAAGATAACAAAGTCTGTTAAGATAGTGGTGTTAGCAACCACAACAGGTACATCCTCGCAAATGCCGATAGGGAAAGCAGTTGATTTGTTGGCCATTTGTAGAGAGATTTCAGTGGGTTTCAACTTATCCAATTCAAGTCCACGATAAAGAGACAGAGGCATAACACTAACACCGGCTCCAAGGTCGCATAACGTAGTTTTAACGTAGTTGCCTTTAATGGAGCAAGGTATAGTGGGCACACCGGGATCACCTAGTTTCTTTGGAGTTCCACCCTTGAAGGTATAATTGGCAAGCATGCCGGAGATCTCAAGATCAGGTATCCTCCTCTAATTAGTCACAATATCTTTCATGTACTTTGCATACGGAGACATTCTGAGCATATCCGTCAAACGCATTTGCACAAAGACAGGTCTGATCATTTCAACGAAGCGCTCAAAATCCTCATCATCCTTTTTCTTGGATGGTTTAGGAGGAAAGGGCATAGGTTTCTGAACCCATGGTTCCCTTTCTTTACCGTGCTTCCTAGCAGCGAAGTCATTCTTATCGTATCTTTTAGTCTTAGGTTGTGGGTTATCAAGATCAGGTTCAATCTCCACATCCTTATCGTTGATAGGTTGAGAATCAACATGAACATCACTATTGATATTATCATTAGGCTCATGTTCATCACCAGATTGTGTTTCAGCATCAGAGACAGAGACATCGTTTGGACTCTCAGGGGTAGCTGCAACAGGGTTGCTAGCGTGCAGGTTCCTATCATCTTTCTTCTTCTTTCTAGGATGACTAGGTGCATCAATGCGAACTCCTTGAGTATCTTGTTCAACTCTCTTCTGATGACCCTCAGGATACAAAGGTTCGTGGGTCATTCTACCGCCTCTAGTGATGACTCTGACAGAATTGTCATTCAACTCATTGAGCAAGTCATTCTGAGCTTTAAGTACTTGTTCTACCTGAGTAGTAACCATAGAGGCATGTTTACTCAGAAGTTTAAGATCATTGACATTTCTGTCCACACAAGCACTTAAATGACTAAGCATACGAGCATTCTTTTCCAATTGTCTGCTAACATAATCATTGAAGGTATGTTGTTTGGCAACAAAGTTATCAAATTCATCCATGCATAAGCTAGCAGGTTTATCAAAAGGAATATCACTCTCATCAAACCTACACAGAGAATTTACTTCTACTACCTGTATCGGGTTATCGAGACCATGGATCTCTTTGATAGGTGGTAGATTTTTGACATCTTCAGATTTAATGCCTTTCGATCACATATATTTCTTGGCTTCTTGCATATATTCAGGACTGAGGAATAGAATACCTCTTTTCTTCGGAGTTGGCTTAGGACGTGGTTCCGGAATAGTCCAAGCATTCTCATTGCACAAGATGTTATTCAATAGAATCTCAGCTTGGTCTACAGTTCGTTCCCTAAAACACTACTGGCACAACTATCTAGGTGGTCTTTAGAAGCATCAGCAAGTCCATTATAGAAGATATCAAGTATTTCATTCTTCTCAAGAGGGTGATCAGGCAAATCATTCAGTAGCTGGATAAGCCTCCCCCAAGCTTGTGGGAGACTCTCTTCTTCAGCTTGAGAAAAGTTGTATATTTCCTGTAAGGCAGCTTGCTTCTTATGGGCAGGAACATATTTTTCACAGAAATAGTAGACCATGTCCTAGGGGCTACGCACACAACCAGGAGCAAGAGAAGTGAACCAGGTCTTAGCATCATCCTTTAGCGAGAAAGGAAACAGCTTGAGGATATAGTGGTGGCGAATCTTTTCCTCACTAGTGAATAGGGTGGCTATATCGTGCAGTTTGATAAGATGGGCTACAACCATTTCAGACTCATAACCCTGAAAAGGATCAAATTCGACCAGAGTGATTAACTCAGGGTCGACAGAGAATTCACAATCCTTATCGGTCACAAAGATAGGCGAAGTGGCAAACTTCGGGTCGTATTTCATCCTAGCGTTCAGAGATTTTTCTTTCCACTTGCGCAGTAATTTCTCAACATCATAGCTATCCTTACACGCAAGAAAGTACTCAGGTATCTCTCCCTCCATAATATAGTGTGTATCATGCATAACAGGCAATTCAGGCATAGTAGCACGTTATACTTCAATAGTATCAGCAGTTTCAGAAGTATCATCACATCTAGCAGCAACTCTAGCAATATGTGCATCAAGGAATGCACCAAGTGGTAAAGCAGTATCAGGCATAGCATCATCAAGCATAGTATCAAGCATAGCATCATCAGACATAGTATCAAGCATAGCATCATCAAGCATAGTATCAAGCATAGCATCATCAGGCATAGTATCAAGCATAGCATCATCAGGCATAGTATCAAGCATAGCATCATCATAAGCATCATGGGCAGCAGAAGTAGCATCATCAAGCACAGGCGACATATCAAGATTTCTAGCAGGAGATGATGTCGCAAACTTACTCAAAACTGAAGGTGAATCAAGTGCAGAGCTAGATGGTAGTTCCTTACCTCTCGTAGTGGAAGGCAAGATTTTAGTTCTTGGATCTTTCGAATAACTCATAGTGATCAACAGACGTCAATCCCAAGTGACTCAGAGAATATAGTTGTGCCTCCCCTGCAACGGCGTCAGAAAAAGTCTTGATAACCCACAAGTGTAGGGGATCGCAACAGTTTTCGAGGGTAGAGTATTCAACCCAAATTTGTTGGTTCACCAAAAGGGAAGCGAAAGAATATTCTCAAGTATTAGCAGCTGAGTTTATCAGATTCAACCACACCTGAAAGATTAGTGTCTGCAAGCAAAGTATCAGTAGCAAAGTAGTATGATAGCAACGGTGCCAGAAACGATCTGTTGACAAGGCAGACTATTCCTAACTGTTGTATCAATGGCGCCAGTAGGTTGCACGTGGGCGAGTAACTATTCTTCCCCGACAACGGTGTCGGAAAAGATCTTGCAGCAAGTAATAGTGAAGTAGCAAGGAACAGCAGTAGCAGCAGCAGCAAAGTAACAGCAATAGCAACAGTAGCAGCAAAGTGGCCCAATCCCTTTTGTAGCAAGGGACAAACCTAGATAAAGTAACATAGCGAGGACCAGTAGTAAAAGAATCATAGGCAGTGGATCGGTGATGGATGAGTAACAGCTATAACACGGAGAGATATGTAACTATCTCCCGTTCGTCAATCTAATGTAGGCATGTATTTCGTATGTAGTCATACGTGCTTAGGGAAAAGAACTTGCATGACATCTATTGTCCATCCCTCCCGTGGCAGCGGGGTCCTAATGGAAACTACGGGATATTAAGGTTCTCCTTTTAATAAAGAACTAGACCAACGCATTAACACGCGGTGAATACATGAACTCCTCATACTATGGTCATGTCCGCGAGTGGTTCCGGCTATTGTCACTCCGGGGTTGCCGGGTCATAACACATAGTAGGTGAATACAACTTGCAAGGTAGGATCTAAAACACGCACATATTGGCGACAACATAATAGGTTCAGATCTGAAATCATGGCACTCGGGCCCTAGTGATAAGCATTAAGCATAGCCAAGTAGTAGCAACATCAATCTAGAACATAGTGGATACTAGGGATCAATCCCCGTCAAAACTAACTCGATTACATGATAGATCTCATCCAACTCATCACCGTCCAGCAAGCCTACGATGAGATTACTCAAGAACGATGAAGAGCATCATGGAATTGTCGTTGCAGGAAGGTTGATGATGACGATGGCAACGATTTCCCCTCTCCGGAGCCCGAAACGGACTCCAGATCTGCCCTCCAGATGAAGAAGAGGATGTGGCGGCACCTCCGTATCGTAAAACGCGATGAAACCTTCTCTCCGATTTTTCCCGGGAGACGGAAGATATAGAGCTGAGTTTGGGGGCGGTGGAGCCACGTGGGCCCCACAAGCCCTCACGGCACGGCCAGGGGGTGGCCGTGGCCTGTGGGCTTGTGGCCCACTGGTCCACCTCCTCCGGTGGATCTTTGCGTAGGTATTTTTCTTTTATTCCAGAAAAAATCTCCGTAAATTTTCAGGACATTCTGAGAACTTTTATTTCTGCACAAAAACAACACCATGGCAATTCCGCTGAAAACAGCGTCAGTCCGGGTTAGTTCCATTCAAATCATGCAAATTAGAGTCCAAAACAAGGGCAAAAGAGTCCAGAAAAGTAGATACGACGGAGATGTATGAGTCGACACAACCTTAATGTTGACAGAGTCACTCTATTAGTGATGCAGATCATGGCCTTTGCAACGGCGACAGAGATCTTCTATCGTCTCTTGAGCTTGTGTTGGTTTTTCCCTTGAAGAGGAAAGGGCGATGTAGCACGGGAGCAGTAAGTATTTCCCTCAGTTTGAGAACCAAGGTATCAATCTAGTAGGAGAATCTCGTCAAGTCCAGAGTACCTGCACAAACACAAAAGAGCTTGCACCCAACGCTATAAAGGGGTTGTCAATCCCTTCAAGATTGATTGCAAAGTGAGATATGAAGGCGGAAAGTGCAACGAAGAAAAAGAGTAAGGCTGAAAATATAATGTGGAGTAGACCCGAGGGCCATAGTGTTCACTAGAGGCTTCTCTCAAAATAGCAAATATCACGGTGGGTGAACAAATTACTGTCGAGCAATTGATAGAACTGCCAAAGTGATCACGATATCTAAGGCAATGATCATACATATAGGCATCAGGTCCGAGACAAGTAGACCGGTACTTTCTGCATCTACTACTATTACTCCACGCATCGACCGCTATCCAGCATGCATCTAGTGTATTGAGTTCATGACGAACACAGTAACGCCTTAAGCAAGATGACATGATGTAGAGGGATAATCTCAAACCAATGATGAAAACCCCATCTTTTTACCCATGATGGCAACAACATGATACGTGCCTCGCTACCCCTTCTGTCACTGGGTGAGGTCACCGCATGGTATGAACCCAAACAAGCACTTCTCCCATTGCAAGAATCATAGATCTAGTTGGCCAAACAAAACCCACAGCTCGAAGAGAATTACAAGGATATGAAATCATGCATATAAGAGATTAGAAGAAACTCAAATAAGATTCATAGATAATCTGATCATAAATCCACAATTCATCGGATCTCGACAAACACACCGCAAAAGAAGATTACATCGGATAGATCTCCATGAAGATCATGGAGAACTTTCTATTGAAGATCCAAGAGAGAGAAGAAGCCATCTAGCTATTGGCTATGGACCCGTAGGTCTATGGTGAACTACTCACGCATCATCGGAGAGGTCATGGTGTTGATGAAGAATCCCTCGCATCCGAATCCCCCCAACGTGCCCCAGATGGGATCTTGCAGAGACAGAAGCTTGCGGCGGTGGAAAAGTACTTTCGATGATCTCTTGATTTTTTCCGGGATTTTAGGGAATATATAGGTGAAAAACCTAGGGCAGGGGAGCCACGGGGACCTCACAAGCCTGCTAGGCCCGCCGCCCCCCCCCCCCAGGCCGGGCCTGGTGTCTCCTGCCTTGGTTCTCAAGTCTCCCGCGTGTCTTCTGTTATGGAAAAAATCATTCCGCAGATTTTATTCCGTTTGGACTCCGTTTAAAATTCTCCTGTGAAAAGGGTCAAAAACACAGAAAAAACAGGAACTGGCACTTGGCACTGAGTTAATAAGTTAGTCCCAAAAAAGATATAAAAGGCATACAAAACGTCCAAAGTTTGACAAGATAATAGCATGAAACCATCAAAAATTATAGATACGTTTGAGACGTATCAAGCATCCCCAAGCTTAACTCCTGCTCGTCCTCGAGTAGGGAAGTGATAAAAACTAAATTTTTGATGTGGAATGCTACCTAGCATAGTTGTCCTTTGCAACTTCTTTCATGTGACATGAATGTTCAGATCCGTAAGATTCAAAACAATAGTTTGTTATTGACATGAAAACAATAATACTTCAAGCAAACTAGCAAGGTAATCATGAACTTTCAAAATAACAAGGCCAAAGAAAGTTATCCCTACAAAATCATATAGTCTCGCTATGCTCCATCATCCTCACACAACTAATTTAAATCATGCACAACCCCGGTATTGGCCAAGTAATTGTTTTCGCACTCTTACTTTCTGAAACTTTTTATAACCATCACGCAATACATGAGTGTGAGCCATGGATATAGCACTATAGGTGGAATAGAGTGTGGTGGTGGTTGTGAGACAAAAAAAAGGAGGAGATGGTCACATTGACTCGGCGTATCAAAGGGTTATGGAGATGCCCATTAATAGATATCAATGTGAATGAGTAGGGATTGCCATACAAAGGATGCACGAGAGCTATAAGTATATGAAAGCTCAAAAGGAGAACTAGTGGGTGTGCATCCAACTTGCTTGCTCATGAAGACCTAGGGCAATTTTGAGAAAGGCCATCATTGGAATATACAAGCCAAGTTATATAATAAAGATTCCCACTAGCTTATGGTGGTGATGAAATGAGAGGCTCTCAATCATGAAGAACATGGTGCTATTATGAAGCACAAGTGTGGAAAAAGATAGTAGCATTGTCCCTTCTCTCTTTTTCTCTCTTTTTTTTATTTGGGCTCTTGGCCTCTTCTCTTTTTTTGGGGCTCTTTGGCCTCTCTTTTTTATTTCCTCACATGGGACAATGCTCCAATAATGATGATCATCACACTTTTATTTACTCACAGCTCAAAGCTTAGAACGATGATGACTCTATAGGAAATGCCTCCGGTAGTGTACCGGGATGTGCAACGATCTAGCTTGGCGTATTACGTTGAAACATCTCGCTAGCTATCTTACAATCATGCAATGGCAATATGAGAGTGACGGCACAAGTCATGAGACGAAACGGTGGGAGTTGCATGGCAATATATCTCGGAATGGCTATGAAAATGCCATAGTAGGTAGGTATGGTGGCTGTTTTGAGGAAGGCATATGGTGGGTTTGTGTATCGGCGAAAGTTGCGCGGTACTAGAGAGGCTAGCAATGGTGGAAGGTGAAAGTGCATCTATACCATGGACTCACATTAGTCATGAAGAACTCACATACTTGTTGCGAAAGTTTTTATTAGTAATCGAAACGAAGTGCTAAACGCATACTCCTAGGGGAAGGGTTGGTAGGTGTTAACCATCGTGCGATCCCGACCTCAACACAAAGGATGAGAATCAATAGATCAATTATGCTCCGACTTCCTAACATAGAGGTTCACCATACGTGCATGCTACGGGAATCACTAACTTCAACACACGTATTTCTAGATTCACAACACCCTACTAACATAACTCTTAATATTACCAAATCCATGTCTCAAAACTAATTGAGAGGAATCAAGACTTCTCTTTCTACTCAATGCACATGAAGATGGAGGTTTTTGTATCCTCTTTGGGTACCTATCACCTTTGGGACTACTTTCATAGCATAAACCAACTACCAAGTCACGCACCGCCGTGCTCTAAAAGATCTAAGTGAAGCACAAAGAGCAAAATTATCTAGCTCAAAAGATATAAGTGAAGCACGATGAGCATTCTAGCAAAATCACGATGAGTGCATGTCTCTCTCAAAAGGTGTGCATCAAGGATGATTGTGACACAACAAAAAGAAAAGACTCCTAAGATACAAGATGCTCCAAGCAAAACACATATCATGTGGTGAATAAAAATATAGCCCCAAGTAATGTTACCGATGGATTGAAGACGAAAGAGGGGATGCCTTCCCGGGGTGTCGGGGGGATAACCCCGGGGTAGACTCATCAAGACTGCTCCTTCATTTCCTGCCCAAAGGATATGAACAAATACAGTTCCCCAATGCCTAAGTCTTCTGGCTGGCTAGGCTGTGCCCGGCGGCTGGAGGATGAGGCAGCCAACTCTCTGGCCGGACAGGCAACCCCTGCCGGCTAGAGGTGAGACGGCTACCTCTTCCTCGCCGTCTTGGCCAAGCCAGTCGTCCAGGAACAAGGAGGCCGTGCCCAGGCCGGCTAGCCAAGCAGGCTAGCCGGCCGGGGATCACAAGTCACATCAGATCGTAGGTCAGGATGAGTACTTACGATTTAAGGTAGCTACGCATCAGCAAAGGTAATGGATCGGAGTGTCCGGCAGGTACGAGCGTCGGCGGCCACGCCGCTGACCTACCCCGGCTCTGATCCATCACCTAGCATAGTGTCGGACCATCACACTCCCACTCCACTACTGCACTCGGCGTGGGGAACAGTGAAGGCAGACGTACTACCTGCCCATGACGAATCTTGCTGGACGACGCTCAACGTACAGCGCGTGCTCAGCATCAACCTTACGGGAGAGCTTCTTTGGCCGACCGGCGGGTCCCACGGCCAGTGAGACCATGCATCCGGCGGGCCCCTCAAGCGACAAGACAAGTCCCTCGTGGGCCCCTGGTCAGTCGACAAGGCTACCAGCCGGGACCCACTCTTGTACCCTTTACCCATATTGTAGGCCGGCGTGTTCGTCTATAAAACTACTCGGTCACCCTCCATGTAGAGGGTCGGTCGAACAACACTTCACACCCACCAACCACATAGAGAGAGGCACAGACGAGCCGGCTGCTCCCCTCTTCCTCCTCCCAACACAGCTCCAGGAGCAACCTTGTAATACATCCATATACATCAAATACTCCGACAGGACTAGGGGTCTTATATCTACGGAGAGCCCTGAACCTGGGTACATCGTGCGTTCCATGCTTGTACCAACCTCGTTCCTAGCGCCCTCCTTTGTCCCTTCGGTTCTCACCGACTTTAGCCTACCTATGGCATATGTTGTGAGTATTCACCGACATTTGGCGCCCGCCTTGGGTTCGATCGCGGCATCGGCTGGCTTAACGCGCTGGCCGGGGCCCCGCACCTACGCCACCGGATGCATCGCGTCCGGATTGGTCTGCATGCCCGTGGAGCCCGCCTTCGACGAGGCAACACTAATGATGATTGGACGAAGATTCTGATGACGAGGCGCTTCCTAGCGTCGTCGTTGCTGCTATGGAGAACCTCAACGTTCTCTTTAGTGATTTACGTATTAACGACGGTCCTCGCTACTTCGGCAAGGACTTCGACGTTGAGGCGCTCTGCGCCAGCTTCAGCAGGCTCTCTATCGCTGAGATGCCTGCACATGACGTGTACCCCAGCAACGTACTCGTATTCGACGGCCCTCCGCCGTCGGTAGGGTTCTTCACCCCATACCATGTCGCCGCCGTCTCCAACGTCGTGGAGGTGATGGTTATCGACGCTCGCACCAGTGCGGCTCATCGCAAGGCGTCAGCAGACACTGGTGAGCCCGCTGCTGCCATCGCTGATACTCTTCAGGACGCTATCGCCGGCCTGAAGACACCCATCGCTGCTTCCACGAACCCTAATGATGTCCGAGCCTCACTGGAGGAGGCTCGCAAGCATATCTTGGAGGAGGGCATTGTCGTCACCTCGGCAAAGCGTCGGATGGAGGCCACGCAGCGCGAGTATAACTTCGCATACGGCCTCACTCCGATTTTCGAGGCCCCTAGTCGGCTTGGATCGGTCCGCAGCCGCGGCAGGTTCATTGCTGAGATCCTAGGCAGCGATCAACCTACCTACGAGACCCATGCGGCCAACATGCGGGCAGCACAGGCGGCCATGGAAGAGATGGCCAGCTTGGAGGGTGAGGAGTGCGCCTTCCAGGAGAAGCGGGTCAAGGATCTCCTTGACGCCGCCAACAAGCGGCACACTCGGCTTGAACCCGGTCAGGCCGAGTCAGAATCTCCGGCACCCAATTCCGGAGCACGCCGCAACCCTAGCGGTCAGCATCACGCGGAGGGATCTTCCTCGCATCGCACCTCCAGCCGGAGGGGCGAGGGAAGCCAAGACCGACGCTCCCAGCGCCAGAGCGAGCACACTTCAAGCAAGCATCGCGGAGGCGGCGAGGAAGATTCGGAGTGTGAGATTCTTCACCCGGGAAGGACCCATGTCTTCACGAGGTGCCTCCCCTCTCGCTACTCGGATTGGCGCTAACACTCCCCAGGATGATCGGGACGCCCGCAGGCATCTCATCGTCCTGGCCCAGTCGGCCCTCCTGTAGGAGGACGGTCCCATCGGTCCGGCCTGCTTCGGCCCCCGGATCCGAGGGGAGCCGTTCCCCCGAGGCTTCACTTTGCCTCGGGACATGCCCAAGTACAACGGCACTGCCAAGCCAAAGGACTGGCTGATCGACTACACCACAGCCGTCGGCGTTGCCAGGGGCAATGAGCGCGTAGCGATCCGCTACGTGCCACTCATGTTGGCCGGTTCGGCCCGGACTTGGCTTAACAGCCTTCTGGCCGGTAGCGTCAACTCCTGGGTGGACTTGGAGGAGGCGGTCGTCCGCAACTTCACTAGCACCTATAAGCGCCCTGGCCGGCCCCGCGAGCTGGCCATGTGCGTCCAGAGGCCCGACGAACCCCTTCGCGACTACGTCACTCGGTGGACGAAGCTCCGCAACTCCTGTGAGGGGTGCATGAGGTACAAGTCATCCAGTACTTCATCGACGGTTGCCGGGACGGCACCCTCCTCAAGCACAAGCTCATGTGCTCCGAGCCCACCTCTTTGGCGGTGCTCATGGCCAAGGCGGACAAGTACGACATGGCCGACTCGGCGATGCGCGTCAAGGTGACTGCCTCAGACAAGGTTATCCCCACGCCGGCTACTCCCAAGCCGGCTGGAGACGGTCGAGGCGGCCAGAACAACAACAAGCGCAAGGCGGATCAGATGGATTCCCGCTCCAATAGCAAGCTATTAGCCAGCATGGAGGGCAAGACGTCGGCTCCTCAAGCCGTCCCTCCACGAAAGCGTTCCAACAAGAACAACGCCAACTGGATGCCCAAGCAGTCCTTCGAGCAACTGCTTGACGCCCCCTGCAAGATACATTCTGGGGCGCAGCCGTCCAAACACACCCTTCGACAGTGCAGCTTCGCACGTCGGCTCTCGCAAGGGGATGGTCTGCCGGCTCCCCCAGGTGCGCAGGCAGCGCCTCATGCACCGGCTCCTGATCCTTCTCCGGCTCCACCGCCGCCGCCTCACGATGACGGCCGCCTTCATGACGACTACCCCCATCAAGATGGGGCCTTCGTCGTCTTCACCACTGAAGGCGACGACAAGCACACCCTGCTCCAGAGACGGCGCGAGGTGAATGCCACTGTTCCCCCGATTCCCGAGTACATGCATTGGTCCGACAAGCCAATCACATGGAACCGAGTGTACCATCCTGCGGTGATGCCTGATGAGCCATAAGTATAGGGGATCAATCGTAGTCCTTTCGATAAGTAAGAGTGTCGAACCCAACGAGGAGCACAAGGCTCTGATAAACGGATTTCAGCAAGGTAATAACTGCAAGCACTGAAAGTAGCGGTAACAAGTGATTGTGTAGCGAGGTGAAACATAGCAAGCAAAGAGTAACAAGTAACAAGTAGTAGCAACGGACAAGCCTGAACAAAGTCTTATAGGAGGAAAAACGCTCCCAAGGACACACGGGAATTTCTGTCATGCTAGTTTCATCATGTTCATATGATTCGCGTTCGTTACTTTGATAGTTTGATACGTGGGTGGACCGGCGCTTGGGTATTGCCCTTACTTGGACAAGCATCCCACTTATGATTAACCTCTCTCGCAAGCATCCGCAACTACAAAAGAAGAATTAAGACAAAGTCTAACCATAGCATTAAACTAGTGGATCCAAATCAGCCCCTCACGAAGCAACGCATAGACTGGGGTTTAAGCTTCTGTCACTCCAGCAACCCATCATCTACTTACTACTTCCCAATGCCTTCCTCTAGGCCCAAATATGGTGAAGTGTTTTGTAGTCGACGTTCACATAACACCACTAGAGGAAAATACAACATACAGCATATCAAAATATCGAACGAATATCAAATTCACATGACTATTATTAACATGACTTATCCCATGTCCTCAGGAACAAAAGTAACTACTCACAAAACATAATCATAATCATGATTAGAGGTGTAATGAATAGCATCAAGGATCTGAACATAAACTCTTCCACCAAGTAATCCAACTAGCATCAACTACAAAGAGTAATCAACACTACTAGCAACCTTACAAGTACCAATCGGAGTCGCGAGACGAAGATTGGTTACAAGAGATGAACTAGGGATTGGAGAGGAGATGGTGCTGATGAAGATGTTGATGAAGATGCCTCCCCTCCGACGAGAGGAGTGTTGGTGATGACGATGGCGACGATTCCCCCCTCCGGGAGGGAAGTTTCCCCGGCAGGATCGTCCTGCCGGAGCTCTAGATTGGATCTGCTCAAGTTCCGCCTCGTGGCGGCGGCGAAACCACGAAAAAGCTCCCTATTGATTTTTTTCCATACCAAAACCCTTCGTATAGCAAAAGAGGGGGGCTAGTGGGCCGTCAGGCAGCCCACAAGCTTGCCCTGCGCCACCAGGGGGGTGGTGGCGGTGGGCAAGCTTGTGGAGCCCTGGTGGCCCCCCTCCGGTAGTTCTTTCACCGAGTATTTTTTATATAATCTAGAAAAAATCCACGTAACTTTTCAGGGCATTTGGAGATGTGCAGAATAGTGGACTAGGATTTGCTCCTTTTCTAGTCTAGAATTCCAGCTGCCTGAAATCTCCCTTTTCAAATAAACCTTGCAAAATAAGAGAGAAAGGCATAAAGATGGTACCACAAGTAATATAACAGCCCAAAAAGCAATAAATATCAATATGAAAGCATGATGCAAAATGGACGTATCAACTCCCCCAAGCTTAGACCTCGCTTGTCCTCAAGCGAAAACCAAGCTCCATAAACATGTCCAGATGTTGAGGGACGAAGCTGTCGATAAAACATAATACGGACATGAGGGCATCATGATCACACATAGGACAGCAATATATCATAAAATTCTTATGGGAAAGTAACAATTTCTTCACAAAGCAAAGCATGAAGCAAAAACCTTACCGAGAAGTAACCAACAATAGTCCATAGTCATTGAAGCAATTGCAATTTATCACAACATGAGAAAGAGTCAAATAAGAGCTTGTAAGGCAAACCCACATACTCAATCATCTCTTTTGTTTTCCACAATTGTTACAACTCACGTGGTACTCATGGTGTCAAAGTTTCAGCTGGACACAGAGGAAGATAGGGGCTTATAGTTTTGCCTCCCAACGGTTTACCTCAAGGGTAAAGTCAACAACAATAAAGCATAAGTACTCAACTCCAAGTTGATGTGTGAATATAGATATTTCCCAAACATGTGACGGTAGCCAAGACAAAGGCAAAAAGGGAATTGGTGAAGATCACCATGACTCTTACAAGGGTAAAAATTAAAGGTACAAGATAGGCCCTTCGCAGAGGGAAGCAGAGGTTGTCATGCGCTTTTGAGGTTTGAATGTGTGTCCTCTTAGTGCCGAGGAACGTCACTTTATATTGCCTCCTGTGATAAAGAACTTTATTATGCAGTCTATCGCTTTCATGTCTTCCTCATCATAGGTTCGTACAAAGCTTATTTTCCACACACTAATAGATCATACATATTAGAGAGCAATTTTTATTGCTTGCACCGATGACAACTTACTTGAAGGATCTTATTCAATCCATAGGTAGGTATGGTGGACTCTCATGGCAAAACTGGGTTGGAGGTTTATGGATGCACAAGTAGTATCTCTACTTGGTGCGGGAGTTTTGGCTAATATGAGGTGGAAGCAATCGTCACATGCTAAGGGATCTCTAATCATATAACATTGTTTGGAACCAAGCAAACACAATTCATTATGTTGTCTTCCTTGTACAACATCTACTCCTAGGCATGTAATAGTATGGTGAGTGCTCACAATTGTAAAAAGTGTCTAAGATGATATATTTATATGTGAACCTCTCTTTCCTTATTACTTCTTATTAATTGCAACAATGACTAATGTCTATGTTGATTTATTCTCAACAAGTTTCAATCATCATACGTGTCATAAGTGAAGTTATCACTTTCCATAAGATCGTCTCATGATCTTTCATGCTATTGTTCTTTTCATACTTTTTGATCATGGCACAAAGCAAAGCCCTTAACTAAGACACTCTTTATTATATAGCTCGTAAGCTCGAATACAATAGGGGAGAGACAAAAGCAAAAGACTCAAACTAAAAACTAAAGACTTATTCCTCTAAAAGAAGAAATAAAAACTGAAAAGGAAAGAACTAAAACAAAGGTAAAAGCAAAAGATATAAAGGTGATACGATACCAGGGCAACTCTCCCAAGCTTGGCAGAAGCCAAGGGGATTGCCCATACCAATGCTTAGTTGTCTTCCTTTGGTGGTGTTGTTGTCGGAGTAGTCTGATCCTCCGTCTTCCAAGGCATAGGTGCTCCATCATGGCAGGATGAACAAGTCACCGGAATCCTCAAATCTGCAGCCAACCTTATTGATTTAAATCTGTACTCATACTCACAGTTTTGATTCTGCAGGTCATAGATCTGGCCCTGAAGTTGATCAACCCTATCGTAGAGCCTGGAGAGGTGTTTCCCAATATCAATGGCATCCATCTTGTGATTGCTAGTGAACTCCGTGATCATCGTGTGGTTGGCATTGAGTCCACGCTCCACCATCGCTTGGCACTTAAAGACTTGTTGCTCCATTTCCTCGAGCCTTGTCTCCATGCTTCCGATCTTCTTAGGCCCCTCAACATCACGGATGTGCAACATCCCCTCGCTCATCTTGATAGATTGAGGGTGTTTCAGCACTTCCGTGAGGTAGGGATTGATGACCTTCTCGAAGATCTTGTCCTTAGGAGCGTTTGGGGAAGTCATGATGATCTAGATCTGTCACAGAAACAGCCTCGAAACGAAAACAGAGGGAAACTACGCAATATGGAGATCAAAACCTTCGGGCGACTATATATTGATTTTTTTTTTCTGGCCCAGAAGGAGTCCTCCGCAAGAAAACGGAGTCCGGGAGGCACACGAGGTGACCACAAGCTTGCCCTCCGCCACCAGGGGTTGGGGCGGTGGCAGGGCTTGTGGCCGCCTCGTTCGCTCTCCGGAGTGCTTTTTATTTTTCTAATTTTCCAAAAATTCTAAAACGGAAGAAATTTCCTATTGGAAAAGTATCGGAGACCACTTTCTTACCGAAAGAGATACATCTTCGTTTTCAAGGTCTGAAACTGGCTGATAAACATCCCTTATGTACTCCTATCGAGTTATGACATTGATGATATTGGTCTCAACATTTATGGGAGTACCAGAGATGTAATGCTTGATTCTTTGCCCATTTACCACTCTAGGAAAATTTCCTTCCGTGTTATTGATTTTGATGGCACCGCAACGATATACTTCCTCGACAACATAGGGACCTTCCCATTTAGAGAGAAGCTTGCGTGCAAAGAATCTCAAACGAGAATTGTATAGCAAGACATAATCACCTACATTGAACTCTCGTTTCTGTATTCGTTTGTCGTGCCATCTCTTAACCTTTTCCTTGAACAACCTGGCATTCTCATATGCATGGGCTCTCCATTCATCTAACGAGCTGATATCAAACAACCGCTTCTCACCGGCAAGTTTGAAATCAAAGTTGAGCTATTTGATTGCCCAATAAGCTTTGTGTTCCCACTCAAGAGGTAAATGACAGGCCTTACCGTAAACCATTTTATACGGTTATAATGCCCATGGGATTCTTATAAGCAGTCCTATAAGCCCATAGTGCATCGCCAAGTTTACTAGACCAGTTCTTTCGAGATATATTGACGGCCTTTTGTAGGATCAACTTGATCTCCCTATTACTCAACTCCACTTGACCACTAGACTGAGGATGATAAGGAGATGCAACTCTATGGTTAACATCATACTTAGCTAGCATCTTGCGGAAAACACCATGAATGAAGTGTGAACCGCCATCAGTCATCAAGTATCTAGGGACTCACAATCTTGGGAATATGACTTATTTAAGCATCTTAATAGAGGTGTGGTGATCAGCATTTTTAGTGGGGATAGCTTCTACCCACTTAGTAACGTAATCCACAGCAACCAAGATGTGAGTGTACCCATTGGAACTCGGGAAGGGTCCCATATAATCAAAGCCCCAGACATCAAATGGTTCAATGACAAGTGAATAGTTCATAGGCATTTCCTGACGCTTACTGATGTTCCCTATCCTTTGGCATTCATCACAAGACAAGACAAACTTACGAGCATCCTTGAAGAGAGTGGCCAATAGAAACCTGATTGCAATACCTTATGGGCAGTTCTATCTCCAGCATGGTGTCCTCTGTAGGCTTCAGAATGACACTTCTACAGGATCTGTCCCTGTTCATGTTCAGGCACACAACGTCTAATAACACCATCTACTCCTTCCTTATAAAGGTAAGGATCATCCCAAAAGTAGTGTCTCAAATCAAAGAAGAATTTCTTCTTTTGTTGATAGGTGAAACTGGGTGGTATGTATTTGGCTACGATATAGTTTGCATAATCGGCATACCAAGGTGCACTAAGTGAAGTGCGGATGACACTTAGTTGCTCAACAGGAAAGCTATCATCAATAGGTAGTGGATCATCAAGGACATTCTCTAGCCTAGACAAATTATCTGCTACAGGGTTATCAGCACCTTTTCGGTCAACAACGTGCAAATCAAATTCCTGTAGCAGGAGAACCCATCTGATCAGCCTAGGCTTAGCGTCCTTCTTCTCCATGAGGTACTTAATAGCAGCATGATCAGAGTGAATAGTGACTTTGGAGTCAACTATGTAAGATCTGAACTTTTCACATGCAAACACGACTGCTCAAAATTCCTTCTGTGTAGTGGCATAGTTTCTTTGGGCACTGTCTAGAGTTTTACTAGCGTAGTGAATGACATTCAACTTCTTGTCAACTCTTTGTCCCAGAACAGCACCAACAACATAATACTAGCGTCACACATGATTTCAAAGGGCAAGTTCCAATCAGGTGGTTGAACAATAGGTGCGGTTAACCAAGCCTTCTTAAGTATTTCAAAGGCTTCCTCACAATCCTCATCAAAAACAAAAGGAGCATCCTTCTGCAAGAGGTTGGTAAGAGGCCTAGAAATCTTAGAGAAGTCTTTAATGAACCTTCTATAGAAACCAGCATGACCTAGGAAACTTTGTATACCTCTGATATCTCTGGGGCAGGCATTTTCTCAATTGCATCAACCTTAGCCTTATCAACTTCAATGCCTCTTTCAGAGATTTTGTGTCCTAAGAAGATACCTTCATTAACCATAAAGTGGCACTTCTCCCAATTCAAGACAAGGTTGGTTTCTTCGCATCTCAGTAAGACTCGATCAAGGTTGCTGAGGCAATCATCAAAGGAAGACCCGTAAACGGAGAAGTCATCCATGAAAACCTCGACGATCTTTTCACAAAAGTTAGAGAATATAGCCATCATACATCTTTGGTAGGTGGCAGGTGCATTACATAAGCCAAAAGACATATGTCTATAGGCAAAGGTACCAAAAGGGCAGGTGAAAGTGGTTTTCTCTTGATCAGATTGTGCAACAGGTATTTGCGAGAAACCTGAATAACCGTCTAGAAAGCAGAAGTGTGTGTGTTTTGACAGCCTTTCTAGCATTTGGTCGATGAACAACAAAGGATAATGATCTTTCCTGGATGCCTTGTTCAGTTTCCGGAAGTCTATCACCATTCTATAGCCAGTAATAATCCGTTGTGGGATTAGTTCATCCTTATCATTAGGAACGACGGTGATACCTCCCTTCTTAGGTACGCAATATACTAGACTTAACCAATCACTATGAGCAACAGGATAAATGATTCCTGCTTCCAGGAGCTTTAATATTTCTTTTCTAAGGACCTCTTTCATCTTAGGATTTAATCTCCTTTGATTATCACCAACTAGTTTAAAGTCAGGATCGGTTTTAATCTTGTGCTGACATAGAGTAGGACTAATACCCTTAAGATCATCAAGAGTATATCCAATAGCCGCGCGGTGCTTCCTCAGAGTTTTTAGTAACTTCTTCTCTTTGCGCTCTGAGAGGAGAGCACTAATAATGACAGGATATATCTCCTTCTCATCAAGATAGGCATACTTAAGAGTGTCAGGCAACTGTTTAAGCTCGAACACAGGATCACCCTTTGGTGGGGGAGGATCCCCAAGCAGTTCAACAGGCAGATTATTCTTGAGAATAGGATATTGTTCTAAGACAATTTTATCTATCTCATCTCTCTCCTCCATATGCATATCATTTTCATGCACAAGCAGATATTGCTCTAAAGGATCCGTAGGAGGTACGACAATAGAGGCAAGAGCAATGATTTCATCCCTACCAGATGACTCTCTTTCATGGGGTTGTCTTCCAAACTTGGAGAAGTTAAATTCATGAGACACACCCTCGAAACTTACTGTGACAGTCTGCTTAATGCAATCAATGTGAGCATTGACAGTGTTGAGAAAGGGTCTACCAAATATGATGGGACAAAAGCTATCTTGTGCAGTACCAAGGACGAGGAAATCGGTAGGATACTTCGTCTTACCACACAGGACTTCTACGTCTCTCACAATTTCCAGAGGGTAGATAGTGTCTCTATTAGCTAGCGTAATAGTGACATCAATGGGTTCTAACTCAGCAGGTGCAATCTCATCTTTGATTTCATCATATAGAGAACGGGGTATTGCACTAACACTAGCTCCCATATCACATACACCATGGTAACAGTGATCTCCTATCTTAACAGAAACAACGGGCAGGCCAACTACAGGTTCGTGTTTGTCTTTCACGTGAGGTTTAGCAATTCTAGCGGAGTCCTCGCAGAATTTGATAACATGCCCGTCTATGTCTTCGGCTAAGAGATCTTTGATAATAGCAACACTAGGTTCAACTCTAATCTCCTCAGGGGGTGCAAGTGATCTAATGTAACCCCTACGTATCACAGTTCGAGCTTTAGAATGATCCTTTATCCTAGCAGGGTATGGTGGTTTCTCAGTGTAAGCACAAGGAACAACGGGATCACTAAAAACTATGATTTTCTCCTCAACTAGATTGGTTTTGGCTATGTTGCTTTCTACAGGAGGATGATATTTAAACCACTTCTCTTTGGGAAGATCAACATGAGCAGCAAAAGATTCACACAGAGAAGCTACTATCTCAGAGTCAAGTCCATACTTAGCGCTAAAATCTCTAGAAGTGTTTGTCTCAACAAAAGATTTAACGCAATCAAACTGGTTGATTTAAGCCTCCCCCAAGCTTGAGCTATGCTTTCCCTATCACGAGGCCAAAAGTTATAAATAAAGTTCCGATCACGATGTACTAAATGCATAGGATAGAACTTTTGATGAAATTCCAATTTCAACCGATTGTAGCCCCATGATCCAGTATCATCACATAGCCTATACCATGTCAACGCCTTATCCTTCAAAGATAAAGGAAAGACTTTCTTCTTTACCTCATCCTCGGGCAAACCTGTAAGCTTAAATAAACCACAAACTTCATCTACATAGATTAGATGCAAGTCTGGATGTGAAGATCCATCTCCTGTGAAAGGATTAGCCAGCAGTTTCTCAAGCATACCTGAAGGAATTTCATAAAAGAAATTTTCAGTAGCTACCTCAGGTTGAGGAGCAACTCCTCGTGCTTCCGTTCGTGGTGAAGATACCCCGAACAAAATCCTCAAAGGAACAGTTTCCATAGTGACAAGACACAATAAATTTCAGCAAAGTATATAAATGTTTCCTTACCAATTTCCACTTACCAAAGGCGCTTCACTCCCCGGAAACGGCGCCAGAAAATAGTCTTCATAACCCACAAGTATAGGGGTTCAATCGTAGTCCTTTCGATAAGTAAGAGTGTCGAACCCAACGAGGAGCAGAAGGCTCTGATAAACGGATTTCAGCAAGGTAATAACTGCAAGCACTCAAAGTAGCGGTAACAAGTGATTGTGTAGCGAGGTGAAACGTAGCAAGCAAAGAGTAACAATTATCAAGTAACAAGTAGTAGCAACGGTGCAGCAAGTGGCCCAATCCCTTTTGTAGCAAAGGACAAGCCTGAACAAAGTCTTATAGGAGGAAAAACGCTCCCGAGGACACACGGGAATTTCTGTCATGCTAGTTTCATCATGTTCATATGATTCGCGTTCGTTACTTTGATAGTTTGATATGTGGGTGGAACGGCGCTTGGGTACTGCCCTTACTTGGACAAGCATCCCACTTATGATTAACCTCTCTCGCAAGCATCCGCAACTACAAAAGAAGAATTAAGACAAAGTCTAACCATAACATTAAACTAGTGGATCCAAATCAGCCCCTCACGAAGCAACACATAGACTGGGGTTTAAGCTTCTGTCACTCCAGCAACCCATCATCTACTTACTACTTCCCAATGCCTTTCTCTAGGCCCAAATATGGTGAAGTGTTATGTAGTTGACGTTCACATAACACCACTAGAGGAAAATACAACATACAGCATATCAAAATACCGAACGAATATCAAATTCACATGACTATTATTAACATGACTTATCCCATGTCCTCAGGAACAAAAGTAACTACTCACAAAACATAATCATAATCATGATCAGAGGTGTAATGAATAGCATCAAGGATCTGAACATAAACTCTTCCACCAAGTAATCCAACTAGCATCAACTACAAAGAGTAATCAACACTACTAGCAACCTTACAAGTACCAATCGGAGTCGCGAGACGAAGATTGGCTACAAGATATGAACTAGGGATTGGAGAGGAGATGGTGCTGATGAAGATGTTGATGAAGATGCCTCCCCTCCGATGAGAGGAGTGTTGGTGATGACGAAGGCAACGATTCCCCCCTCTGGGAGGGAAGTTTCCCCGGCAGGATCGTCCTGCCGGAGCTCTAGATTGGATCTGCTCAAGTTCCGCCTCGTGGCGGCAGCGAAACCACAAAAAAGCTCCGTGTTGATTTTTTTTCAGACCAAAACCTTTCATATAGCAAAAGAGGGGGGCTAGTGGGCCGTCAGGAAGCCCACAAGCTTGCCCTGCGCCACCAGGGGGGTGGTGGCGGTGGGCAAGCTTGTGGAGCCCTGGTGGCCCCCCTCCGGTAGTTCTTTCGCCCAATATTTTTTATATAATCTAGAAAAAATCCACGTAACTTTTCAGGGCATTTGGAGATGTGCAGAATAGTGGACTAGGATTTGCTCCTTTTCTAGTCCAGAATTCCAGCTGCCTGAATTCTCCCTCTTCAAATAAACCTTGCAAAATAAGAGAGAAAAGGCATAAATATGGTACCACAAGTAATATAACAGCCCAAAAAGCAATAAATATCAACATGAAAGCATGATGCAAAATGGACGTATCAATGCCCAACCCGGGCTCATATGTGCTCGTCCTCGACCCCACCTTCGCCTCCAAGAGGCTTACGTGCCCGTTCTCCCGGGTACTGGTCGACGGCGACAGCAGCATCAACATCCTCTACCTCGGTTCTCTCCTCAAGTTCGGGCTCAAGGAGACGGACGTCCTGCCGACCAGCATTGTATTCCACGGCATTGTGCGTGGGCAGTCCTGCTCGCCTATCGGCAAAATCCAGCTGGACGTCCTCTTCGGTGACAAGGCTCACTTCCGCCGAGAGTCCATATGGTTCGAGGTAGTGGACCTCAGCAGCCTGTATCATGCGTGATACATCTCCGTCGTATCTACTTTTCTGAACTCTTTTGCCCTTGTTTTGGACTCTAATTTGCATGATTTGAATGGAACTAACATGGACTAACGTTGTTTTCAGCAGAATTGTCATGGTGTTGTTTTTGTGCAGAAATAAAAATTCTCAGAATGTCCTGAAAATTTACGGAGATTTTTTCTGGAATAAAAGAAAAATACCTGCGCAACGATCCACCGGAGGGGGCGTGCCAGTGGGCCACAAGCCCCTGGGCCGCGGCCACCCCCCTAGGTCGCGCCCTGAGGGCTTGTGGGGCCCACGTGGCACCACCGCCTCCAAACTAAGCGCTATATCTTCCGTCTCGCCCGAAAAAAAAATCAGAGAGAAGGTTTCATCGCGTTTTACGATACGAAGGCGCCGCCACCTCATGTTCTTCATCTAGAGGGCAGATCTGGAGTCCGTTCGGGGCTCAAGAGAGGGAAATCGTCGCCATCGTCATCATCAACCTTCCTCCATCGACAATTCCATGATGCTCTTCATCGTTCGTGAGTAATCTCATCGTAGGCTTGCTGGACGGTGATGAGTTGGATGAGATCTATCATGTAATCGAGTTAGTTTTTGACGGGGATTGATCCCTAGTATCCACTATGTTCTAGATTGATGTTGCTACTACTTGGCTATGCTTAATGCTTGTCACTAGGGCATGAGTGCCATGATTTCAGATCTGAACCTATTATGTTGTCGCCAATATATGTGTGTTTTAGATCCTATCTTGCAAGTTGTAGTCACCTACTATGTGTTATGACCCGGCAACCCTGGAGTGACAATAGCCGGAACCACTCCTGGAGATGACCATAGTATGAGGAGTTCATGTATTCACCGCGTGTTAATGCGTTGGTCCGGTTCTTTATTAAAAGGAGAACCTTAATATCCCGTAGTTTCCATTAGGACCCCGCTGCCACGGGAGGGATGGACAATAGATGTCATGCAAGTTCTTTTCCCTAAGCACGTATGACTACATACGGAATACATGCCTACAATAGATTGACGAACGAGAGCTAGTTACATATCTCTCCGTGTTATAGTTGTTACATGATGAATCACATCCGTCATACTCATCCATCACCGATCCACTGCCTACGAGTCTTTTACTACTGCTCCTTGCTACGTTACTTTGTCCTGGCTTGTCCCTTGCTACAAAAGGGATGGGGCCATGATACGTCTCCATCTTATCTACTTTTCCAAACTCTTTTGCCCTTTTTTTGGACTCTAATTTGCATGATTTGAATGGAACTAACCTGGACTGACGATGTTTTCAGCAGAATTGCCTTGGTGTTATTTTTGTGCAGAAATCAAAGTTCTCCAAACGTCCAGAAAATTTAGAGAGATTATTTTTGGAAAATATGAAAAATACATGTGCGAAGATCCACCTGAGGGGGTGGGCCAGTGGGCCACAAGCCCTCTAGCCGCCACCCCCCTGGTGGCGGTGGGCAAGCTTGTGGGGCCCACACGGCTCTGCCGCCCCCGATCTCAGCTCTATAAGTTCACTTTCGTCCCAGAAAAAATAAAAAGAGAAGATTTCATCGCGTTTGCGATACAGAGGCGCCGCCACAACCTGTTCTTCATTTGGAGGGCAGATCTGGAGTCCGTTTTGGGCTCCGGAGAGGGGAAATCGTCGCCATTGTCATCATCAACCTTCTTCCCTCTCCAATTCCATGAAGCTCTTCGTCGTTTATGAGTAATCTATTCGTAGGCTCGCTGGGCGGTGATGAGTAGGATGAGATCTATCATGTAATTGAGTTAGTTTTGATGGGGATTGATCCCTAGTATCCACTATGTTCTGAGATTGATGTTGCTACTACTTTGCCATGCTTAATGCTTGTCACTAGGGCCCGAGTGCCATGATTTCAGATCTGAAATTATTATGTTGTCACCAATATATGTGTGTTTTAGATCCGATCTTGCAAGTTGTAGTTACCTATTATGTGTTATGATCCGGCAACCCCGGAGTGACAATAACCAGAACTACTCCCGGTGATGACCATAGTTTGAGGAGTTCATGTGTTCACCAAGTGCTAATGCGTTGGTCCGGTTCTTTACTAAAAGGAGAACCTTAATATCCCGTAGTTTCCTTTTGGACCCTGCTGCCACGGGAGGGATGGACAATAGATGTCATGCAAGTTCTTTTCCCTAAGCATGTATGACGACACACGGAATGCGTGCCTACATCACATTGACGAACGGGAGCTAGCCACATATCTCTCCGTGTTATAACTATTGCATGATGAATATCATCCAAACAAATCACCGACCCATTACCTACGAGTTTGTCCTACTGCTGATGTTACTTGTCTTGCTCTACTGCTGTTATTTGTCTTGCTCTGCTGTTGTTACTTGTCTTGCTCTACTGCTGTTACAGGTCTTGTTCTGCTGCTACTGTTGCTACTACTCTCGCTTGCTACTGTTGCTACTTGCTACTGCTGTCACTACCGCTGTTCCTTGCCGCTGCTATTACTCGTTACACTGTTGATACCTGCTACAATCTTGATTAGCTGGTCGTTGACGGGAACTGACAATTTCCGTCAACGAGGCAACTTGGTGCCATTGATACAATCGTTAGAAATAGGATGCCGTGTCAACAGATCGTTTCTGACACCGTTGTTATCATACTACTTTGCTGTTACTACTTTGCTTGCAGATATTAATCTTTCAGGTGTGGTTGAATCTGACACATTCAGCTGCTAATACTCGAGAGTATTCTCTCACCTCCTGTTTGGCGATCAACAAATTTGGGTCGAATACTCTACCCTCGAAAACTGCTACGATCCCACGCGCTGGTGGGCCGTCAACAACATTCTTCTAGTTTCGATTGCCGGAGAGTGCTAGCAGCATTCTTCTAGTGTCGTTGCAAGGGAAGGTCTGCTGTCACGGAGTCAGCATTTTTCTGGCGCCGTTGCCGGGGAGGTATGGCTATATTCTCTGAGTCACTTGGGATTTATATCTGCTGATGACTATGAAGAATCTGAAGGATCCAAAAACCAAAGTCTTGCCCTCAACTACGAGGGGAGGTAAGGAACTGCCGTCTAGCTCTGCACTTGATTCACCTTCAGTTATGAGTAAGTTTGCGACATCACCTCCTGCTAGAAATCTTGATATGTCGTGTGTGCTTGATGATGCTTATGATGCTACTGCTAGAGATGCTATGCTTGATACTATGCATGATGATACTATGCTTGATATTGTGCCTGATACTACTAGAGATGCTTTGCCTGATGATGCTATGCTTGATACTGCTAGAGACACTACTTTGCCTGATGTTCCACTAGGGGTGTTCCTTGATACTCATATTGCTAGAGTTACTGCCAATGCCCGTGATGCTTCTGAAACTGCCGATACTATTGAGATAGAACCTGCTTTTCCTCCTGCTAGATCTAGCTCTCCTAGATATGAATTGCCTGATATACCTGAGGGTTACGTTATGGAGGGAGAGATAGCTGAGGATTTTCTTGCGTGTAAGGATGCCTATGATGCTGAGAAATTACTTCTCAAGTGGAAGGAAAAATCTCTGAAAGCTTGGATGAAATACGACCCAAAGTTTGCCACTTCACCTATCTTTATCACCGATAAGGATCCTGAATTCTCTGTCGATCCTGAGATAATCTCTCTAGTCGAATCTGATCCTTTCCACGGTTACGAGTCTCAGACGGTCGTAGCCCATCTTACCAAACTACACGATATAGCCACCCTTTTCACTAGTGAGGAGAAGATACGCCACTACTATATCCTTAAGATGTTTCCTTTCTCTCTAAAGGATGACGCTAAAGCCTGGTTCGCCTCTCTTGCTCCTGGATGTGTGAGTAGTCCCCAGGATATGGTCTATTACTTCTGTGAGAAATATTTCCCTGCCCATAAGAAGAAAGCTGCCTTGCAGGAAATATACAACTTTGCTCAACTCCAAGAAGAGAGTCTCCCACAAGCTTGGGGGAGGCTCGTCCAGCTACAAAATGCTTTGCCTGATCACCCTCTTAAGAAGAACGAGATACTTGATATCCTCTATAACGGACTTACCGATGCCTCTAGAGACCATCTAGATAGTTGTGTTGGTTGTGTTTTTAGGGAACGAACTGTAGAACAAGCTGAGACCCTACTGAATAACATCTTGATCAACGATAATGCTTGGACCATTCCCGAACCACCTCCTAAGCCAACTCCGAAGAAAAGAGGTATTCTATTCCTCAGTCCCGAAGATATGCAAGAAGCCAAGAAATCTATGCAAGAGAAAGGCATTAGATCTGAAGATGTCAAAAATCTACCACCTATCGAAGAGATCCATGGTCTCGATAACCCGATACAGGTAGTGGAAGTAAATTCTCTGCGTAGATTTGATGAGAGTGATATTCCTTTTTATAAACATGCTAGCCTATGCTTTGATGAATTTGACAACTTTGTTGCCAAACAACAAAGTTTCAATGATTATGTTAGCAGACATTTGGAACAAAGTACTCGTATGCTTAGCCATTTAAGTGCTTGTGTAGACAGAAATGTCAATGATCTGGAGCTTCTGAGTAAACATGCCTCTATGATTACTACTCAGGTAGAACAAGTACTTAAAGCTCAGAATGACTTGCTCAATGAATTAAATGACAACTCTGTCAGAGTCATTACTAGAGGAGGCAAAATGACTCAAGAACCTTTGTATCCTGAAGGTCATCCTAAGAGAATTGATCAAGATTCTCAAGGAACTAATGCTGATACACTCAGTCATCCTAAGGAGAAGAAGAAGGATGATAGAAACCTACATGCGAGTTCACCAAATACTGTCACACCTGACGAACCTAATGATATTTCTGCGTCTGATGCGGAAACACAATCTGGTGATGAACATGAACCTAGTGACAATATGGACAATGATGTTCATAATAATGCTCAACCTAGCAATGATGAGAATGTGGAGATCGAACCTACGGTTAATCATGATAACCCACAACCTAAGAGATACGATAAGAATGACTTCACTGCTAGGAAGCATGGTAAAGAAAGGGAGACATGGGTTCAGAGACCTATGCCCTTTCCTCCTAAGCCATCCAAGAAAAAGGATGATGAGGATTTTGAGCGCTTCGTTGAGATGATAAGACCCATATTTCTGCAGATGCGGTTAAGTGATATGCTCAAGATGTCTCCGTATGCCAAGTACATGAAAGATATCGTGACTAATAAATGGAATATACCAGATCTTGAGATCTCCACCATGCATGCTTGCCAATTACACTTTCAAAGGTGGAACTCCTAAGAAACTTGGTGATCCCGGAGTGCCCACTATACCTTGTTCCATTAAAGGAAACTACGTAAGAACTGCCTTATGTGACCTTGGAGCCGGTGTTAGTGTTATGCCACTCTCTCTTTATCGTAGACTTGAATTGGATAAGTTGACACCCACTGAAATTTCTCTGCAAATGGCCCACAAATCAACTGCTTTCCCTATCGGCATTTGTGAGGATGTGCGTGTTGTGGTTGCTAACACCTCTATCTTAACAGACTTTGTTATCTTGGATATTCCCGAGGACGATGCCATGGGTGTCATCCTCGGAAGACCCTTTTTAAACACGGCAGGGGCTGTTATAGATTGCAACAAAGGCAATGTCACTTTCCATGTCAATGGTAATGAGTACACAGTGCACTTTCCGAAGAAACGATATCAAGTACATTGCATCAATGCTATCGAAAAGACTTCATCGATTCTTATTGGGAGCTTTGAATGCCCTATTCCTCGTGCCAAGATGAAGTATGATTTGCTTGTTGGGGAGATACATATCCCCATTGAGGTGACTTAGTGGCTATTCGAAAATTCTCCGTTCTCTCTTGCGATTCGAGAAGGTTTTGTCATGAGGACTTGATCAACCCCATTGACGGATTTCTTTCGATGACCATGAAATGGATGAATCAAAGAGTCACATACCTCTGTTTTGAGCTTTCATTTTCTATTGCTTAGAAGAAAAATGATAGATTTAGTTTAGTCTTTCCTGTTTTCTGTTTTAGCGTCCCGGAGAAAAATACCTCGAAAATAAAAGTTCTCCGATGGTCCTGAAAATTTAGTATGATTTTTCTGGAATATTTGAAAATTACTGGGCCTGAGAGCTGGCCTGGGGGCCAGACCAGTGGGCCACAAGCCCTGCCACCGCCACCCACCCTGGTGGCGGCTAGCAAGCTTGTGGGGCCCATAGGGACCCCCTCCAATCATTCCAGCTCCGAGCCTCTTCTTCCACCTCCAGAAAAAAATTGTTTCGCAACTCAAACCCGTGTTCTTGCTCATTTGGCTGTGATTTTTGATCTCCTTGCTCAAAGCACCATTCTCCGAACCGTTTTGGGGAAATTACTCCTTGGTAAGTGACTCCTCCATTCGTCCAATTAGTTTTTGCTCTAGTGCTTTATCCTTCGCGTATTCTTGCTACCTTGGTGACCCTATTCTTGAGCTAGAAATGTTGATTTTAGCTGGTTCCAAGTAGTTTTAGCGCGTGATACGGTCTCTAGGCACGAGTAGGAGTAATTGCTACAAGGTGTGGTTGGCCTTCATTCACTTTTCTCTTGAACTTCAAAAATTTCAGCAAAAGGAAATTATGTTCAGGAGGAAGTTTCATGGTGGTTCCTCAAGTAAGAAGGGTCCCCGTCTTTCTTGTCGGGAGACCGAACCTTTTCAACTAAGGGACGCACCGGTACAACCATGTGAATGGCCTTCCGATGAGTTCATGACCGAAGCAGGTTTCAAGGATGAGTTTGGTACACTTGTCTGCAATGCCGGGTTAGAAGAATTCCTCTCAGATAAATGTGAACAGTATGCTATGCTCACTGCCTCTTTTGTGCGTAGATTTAAATTTTCAGTTGGTCGTGACTCATCCATATTGTTTGATCTGTACGATAAATCCTACGCCGTGGATTTGGAGGATTTCAATAGGATTTGCAAGATACCCGATGGGGGTAGTATTAATGATCCTTCTAAGTCTTCGGTCGGAGACTTTGTCTCGAGTATAACTGTTGGAGAAACCAGAGATATCACGCAAGCCACCATAGGAAGCATCCATTTCCCTGCCTTGCACTACTTTGCCCTCTTCATAGGTAGGTGCATTAACGGCAAGGGTGCACATTGTCACCTATGCGCTTCCGACCTTAGTATCCTTAAGAGCGCAGTAACAAGTGACAGGAGCTTCAATATGGGAGCTATAGTAGCAAGGAGGCTGAATAATAATGCCAGTGAGGGGGATTTCTTTGGTGGAGTTTATGCTACATGCTTAGCAAATTTTCTTGGAGTATCCATCCGTTCAGAAGACCCTCCTCTCCGTACAGCCTACCTTGATCGTGTCGCTCTAACACGCTACCAGTTCCTTGAGAGAGATCATGGATCCCTCCTATACCGCTTGATATTTAACCGGCAGCGTGTTTTCCATATTACCCTTCCTGCTCCTGCTTTCTTTGACTTTCAGGTAAAACGAAGATACTACATAACCATAGGAGAGGTAGAGGAGTATGAGAGGGAGGCGACGGCTGCTCGACTTCGTGAGGCAGCTATTCAGGCAGTGGCTGCAGCACTCCTGTATAACACCCATTATGATTTTGGGTTTCGCCAGGACCATCCTTGGGAGTAGACCAAGCTAGGCCAAAAGCCTAAGCTTGGGGGAGTACGTGTTCTTACCGACTTTACATTCATGCTTATGCTTTCACTTTGTTAGCCGGTGTTCACACTTTGCCACTGTATTATCAATGCTAGTTTATTTTCGTTTTCTTGTTTTGTGTCCTTTTGAGAAAACCCAAAAAGATTTTTCTTTCTTCTTTTGCTTGTTGGGAGCTTTCCCGTGTAAATAGTTTTCTTTTTCTTTGGGTCAAGGTAGAAGATATTGGTTACAATGTTTAGTGGTTCTTGCATGCATACTTTGTCTTCTCCTTTGTGTTTGCCTGCAGATTCAGCTTAGTCCAATGCACGAGCACTCATATTATTGTTCACATCGTTCGATCGTGCAAGTGAAAGGCAATAATGATGATATATGATGAAGTGACTTAGACTGAAAAGATGGTATGAACTCTATCTATTCTGTTTTTGTAAATATGACTAGCTTGTCATCTCAGATTCAGCTTTGTTGTGAGAGAACCATGTTTGCAATGACAACTTAGAGATCATAGTTTCTGATGCCATGCTTAACTAGCTGAGAGTTTATAATGGTTTGTCTTGAATACCAACATAGATTTTGAGATGACTATGATGTAGTATGATAGGATGGTATTCTCCTTTGAATGATTCAAGTGGCTTGCCTTGGCGCATGTTCATGCATGTAGTTGAAACAAAATCAACATAGCCTCTATGATGTTCGTGTTCATAATGATTTATATCTTGTTCATGCTTGCATTCAATGTTAGTCAAACTCATTGCATCTTGATGACTGTTCTCGCTCTCTAGTTGGTCGCTTCCCAGTATTTTGCTAGCCTTCACTTGTACTAAGCGGAATACTGCTTGTGCATCCACTTCCATCAACCCAAAAGTTTTTCCATGAGAGTCCACCATACCTACCTATTTGCGGTATTTACATGTCGTTTCAAGTAAATTTGCATGTGCCACTCTCTAAACCTTCAAGAAATAATATGTTTTGCATGCCCGAACCGCTCATGTGGTGTCACATCCTGTTTTTGGCTTCCCTCAAAAATTAACTTATTTCAAAATTTAGGACCAATTAAAATTTGTGTGAATGCTTGTGATGCTTGGAGTGACTAATGTTTGTTGTTTGCTTGAATGCATGTGATTGCTCCCCCTTAAATTCTTGCCATCCTCCTAATCACCTCCTCATTCCATGATCTCCTGCCTAATGATCATGCCATGTGTTTAGGACAAATATCTATTTTTACCAAATATTATTTTCAGCAAAAAGCTTTTCTTTGAATTAAACTTTCAAACCCCTCACATGAGGTTTTGTACTACAAGTCCTCAAATTAGGGAGTTTCTTTTGCACCAATTATTTTATTTAAAACCCATTATCAAAACAACTTCCCAAAACCACAACATTATTATTTTAAAAGTTATTTTACTATTTTATTTAAAAGCCTTCCTGTGAGGCCAGAAATGACCTCTTATGAAGGGAAGTTAATTTTATTGCTTTAAAAATATTTAAGAAAAATTAGGGAAACTCAGTGGATATATTTTTACCTAATTCTGAGTTTAAACACATGGTCATGTTCAAAATATTGGGCAAACCCCTCTGAAACCATTCCTGCCTATTTCAAGCTTTTGAAATATTTCTATTAGAAATATTATCAATAAATTCCAGTAAAATTCTAGCTTGTCATCTATGATATTATTGATGATCTTGCCAAGTTTCATTTTAATCCAAGTTGATTTGGCTCCCCTAATCACTCTAAAACCCTATCTGTCCAGATTCAAATTTGAGCAACTCTACATTGTGAAGTGTCTCCAATTGTACTCAAATTTGGTGGACATGTTCTAGTACACCAATATGGCATCCACACCTAGTGGTACACCAAGGAGAATAGAAGAACTTGTCCTAAGACCCTCAAAACCCTCTTTGTTGATTTCTGACTTTAGTAAACTTTACATTACAAAGTTTCTCCAATTATCCGCAAACTTTTTGTGCATGCCTTAATGATCAAATAATGCCCCTACACCAAATATTGGATTTGTGGGAATTTATTTGAATAGGGTTCTAAGCAGAAACCCATTTCTGCCCATTTCTAGGGTTTTTCAAGTCTACATTGGAAAACTTCTCCAGCAAATCCCAAATTTGGTGTGCAAGCCTATTTTCTTCTATTATTTGACCCTGCTAAGCCATTGGAATCCATCTGGTAGCCTAACCACAGATCAAACACCTTGTGTGCACTCACTAATTTGGTTTCTTTTGCCCCTTCCACTTTATTCCTTGAGCCCAACTTTCTACCACGGCCTCACCTAGTTACATTTCACCTCCAGTAACTTTCCCATGGCCATTGGTCAATTGTTGGAGAATGTCCCTTTGTAAATTTCTCTCATTTTCACCCTTGGCAGCACTGTTTTACCCTTCTTCCCATTCTTCTGCTTAACCCAAGGCCCCCAATTCTTTCCAGAGCCTCCCTAGTGTGTCAATGCTTCATTTAGAAAAAAGATATGGCATGCTCATGTGGAGGAAATGAGCAGCACTTCTAAAATGGATTTCTGGCTGAATCATGGCTTTGAACAGCAAGTAGTAGCTACCCTCCTTTGTTTGAGCTGAAACTTTACAGTGATGAAGTCCTTCCATGCCTAAGACTACTAGACATGTTTTTGTTCCATTATCTCTCAAGTTAGTGACCTATCTGCCCACCTTAAGTTTGTTGTTGCAAACTTAACAGCAGTCAAACCCATCTTTAACCAGCCTCAAATGCTTCCAAACTCCAGAGTTCCCTTGCTGCAGGTGTGCCCTACATGCTAGACACGTTTGACTGGCTATTTGGACCATGTAGACACGGGTTGCCGTGGTGACCACGCTCTTAGCCTGCAATAATGGTGCTCTAACCCTTGTCCTCTTGCTGCAGCTTGTTTTCAACCATTGCAACATGTCTCAGGGCACCGGGGTATCCCAATTGACTGGTCCAACCTCCTCTCGACACTAGCTAGCCTCCAAGACATCCCAGGGACGCGTGTCTACCCCGTGCTCTCACAGCTCCAGAGAGCGCTGAGCTCTCTCTCTCCTCTCCCTCTATCACCTCCTCCTCCCCTTGAGCGTTTGCAACCAGGGGCAGCTCTCCCTCTCTCCCTGGAGCTCTCTCCTCCTCCGTGCTCTCTCCCCAAGCCTCCCCCTCCTCCTGCCATAGCCATGGCCGAAGGGGTAGAGCTCTGGCCTCTGCAGGTTGGCATGCAGGGCCTCCCTTCGCCTCCTTCCTCCCTACCGAAGATCCCCAGGCCGCTGCACCGCCCTCCCTCGAGCCCCTCCGGGCACTCCTCCTTGCTACAGGTGCCGAGGGCAACGGCGTCGTCGGCCTCCCGCGGCGACCACCGCTGGCCTCCCCTACGGGCACCCTGTTTGGGGATGGGGGCGGCGAGGTGCAGTAAGCTCGCCGGTGCTCCTCCTCGGGCAGGAAACGACCAGAGACGCGGCGCCGTGCGGTCTCCTCTTCCCCTCCTCGCGGTTCCCCTGCTCGTCTCCTGCCAGATGTGGCGAGAGGTTGAAGAAGGGGCCAGCGGGCCCGCACGTCAGTGGGTGGCCAGACCGCGAGGTGGGCCGCGCCACTTATGTGGTCGCGCCTCGGTGGGAATCCATCTCCCCGTGCGAGAAGCGCACTTCGGGGAAGGCGCCTTCGGCTTGGCCTCCTCCCTGGCCAGACCGAGCTGTTGGGCCGGCACGAAGGCCTATCCAGCGCCCTAGCCGCTAGTTAGTCCGAAAAGTTGAGCCCTTTTATCCTTTTCCATATTTCTTAAACTTCAAAAATCTCCCATAAATTCATTCTAACTCCAAAAATGTTGATTCAAAATTCTGCAGGTTTCTAAAATCAAGGCCTATCAAGATCTGTGCTTTGTACATTTTTCCAAGACATGTTTATGTGGAGTTTTATGAAAAATCCAACTCCGAATAGTATTAGCCCCATCTTTCAAAAATCCCATAGGCCTCAAATCAACTCCAATTGGAGTGATTCAAACTTCCAGAGACTTCTAAAATCATTCTCTATTTTTAGAGACATGGTCAACATTTTTATCAAGCTTCATTTTGTTGCAATAAATAAATAGCTCCTATTGCTATTTAATCCTCATTGTAAAATCTCTAGAATATTCATACCATCTCCAAATCCAGTGAAACCACTTCCTAAATATTTCTAAAATCATTCTCTGTTAAATGGGTGGCTCCACTCATTTTTAACAGAATTATTTCTGTTGACTTCTTCAATGGTCACCTATCCCTCCTTTCCTCCCATCTAGGCACCCCTAATGATTCAAAACCCTTGACAATGATTCAGGTCTTTTTCTTATGACCAGAGAGATCCAAGAAAAATATAACTTCTATTTTTGTGGCACTTTTATTTCTGCTTGATGTGTGGCTTACTTTGGTTGCTTCCGACGATAGTTGACGGTAGACGGAGTATTCAGAGACGGAGCGGAACACCTCGAAGACCCCGAGGACTTACGTGAGCAAGGCAAGCAGCCCTTTGACCATGACTTGAGCATATGAATTGATGCATGCTAGAATAGCAAGGACTTTTCCGTTGCATGTGATCATAGTGCCGGTTCATCATTGGTGTGATGGTACCGAAGGCTTCTTCGAAGCAATTGCATGATAGTGATGTTATACATGTGGCTCCTCAGAGCACAAGCATGATGAGATTGACCCTACCATCTATGAGGATCATGCTACTGTCATGTTGACTAGTAAAGTTATAGGATCATTGCATTGAGCTTGACCCTACCCCTTGAAGGTCATGTTACTACCATGTTGACAAGTAAAGATAGAGCATATTATCATGAGCATGATGACGAGTTAAATCAAGAATTTATGAAAACCCCGTCGGGTGCCACTAATGCCCGAGGGTGATGATGAGTTGGTAATCACTTTTGGTGAAGTGATGCACCGGTGTTTTTGTGTGAGTATGGTTTCGGAATGGGGATTAGATTTATGATGTGTCGACCGTCCCAACCTTACCATTACGACCACGATACCCCTTTATGGGACGTGGCTTTGTTGATTACTCTGGTCGGTACTAGCAAACAGCCACATTACTAGTGGCGGGAGTGATTGTCGTCACTCTCGTGATGGGGTCATGCGAGGAAGGACGACTATGCCATTATTATGAGTTCCAAGCACACCGTTGGTCCCCGCATGGTTGATACTGTCCAGAGTCGATGCTCGTAAGACGTACAACATGTGGGCTGGGTACGAATCGAGTGGACCTCTTTGTCTAGTATCGTCAGGGGAAAGATGATGATCGGGTACTTACCTCGGGTATATGTGATATACCGCGAGTCGTGGATGACACAGAAGTTTCCCGTTTCTCGTGGGTCCAGCGTACTACCTCTACAGAGTGTAAACTATTCGAATAGCCGTGTCCACGGTCAAGGACAATTGGGTAATCCTGCTTAAACTATGTCCTGATATTTCCGCATAAACCAAGTGTGTGTGTGGTGTTAAAAAGGTGTTGTTATAAAGATAATAATATGAACAAGTTCGTTGACTTGGCATATAGGGTAAACCCGAATGGTTTAACTCTCAGCTGATACATTGAAGTTATGACAAGTCCGATGACTTGGCATATAGGGTGAACCCGGATGGTTCAACCCTTAGCAGATATGTTGATATCTGTAACCTGTTCTTCAAGAGTAATTCTTTAAATTGATGCATATTCATGATCATTCTACCCAGATGATTTATGCTAGAAATGCATCAAATTGTTATCCTTCACTTTCATTGTTCATATCATGGGCTGTTTGCGAGTACATTCAAAGTACTCATTGGCTTGCCATTGGTTAATTCATTGACCAGGTGTGAAAGACAGGATACGGTGAAGATTGACTCGGTGACGTTCTTGCGAGCTAGGATGCTTCCCATTCAGAATGCCTGTAGGTTAAGGCTGATGGCATGGGTTCACGCTTTAAACCAATAATTTCGCTACTGGTCTAGTTTGGTGCTTGGCCTTTAAGGCCCTATATATGTAAGACTCGACCGAAGTGGTCTTTTATTGTATCAAACGGTATGTATGAATGTAAGACTCTATTACTCAGTATTTGTGTTCAGTGAGCATTGATCCTTGGGATCACTGGGCACGGCGATCTTGACTTACCAGTCGGGGTCCCCATAGAACTGGTATCAGAGCCATCCTGACTGTAGGAAGCCCTTAGTTAGCATGGACGTTAGTTAGGATAAAACCGCTTTTCAGATCCTTCAAAATACTTACAAAACCTATATATATTTTCTCAACTCTCCTGAATCTTCAAAGAAAATTGAAGGTTATGCTCTAGCCTTCCACTCTTATTTTCTTGACACTCCTCGTCTACTTTTTCAAAACTTGCAAACGGTTGCTAGTACCTTATGCCCTCTGGCCACGGGATAAATTTAAATCCTCGTGGGCAGCCCGGAAGGAAGTAACCTTTCCAGGCAAACACCTGTGTTGAAGGACAGAAAAGACAACTCTGCGACTAGACGACACCAACAGAAGTACCTCCATCAGGGACAAGGATATCGAGGCTTAGAAGTTGGTGAAACCCACGGCACTGTTCCAGAGTGCTGCCACTTTCACCTACGATAATTTGGACATAATATGTGCAAACCTTGATCTGCATCACTAATAGAGAAACCATGTCAGTTATAAGTAATTGTGTCGACCACCACCGGTGGATGAGAACCTTGCCATTTAGTCCGCCTCACCTTAGTGAGCAAGAAAACGGTTCTCTTCATCCCCCGCTCTAGGTGTCGATATCGCAATTAGTATGATTGACAAATCAGAACTCTATCATGTCATGCAAATATCCGTGCATGAAGATGTCCACTTAAGACTCTCAAAGCCTCAGAAGACAAGAAGACCCTGACAAGATCATGAAGACAAGAAGATCATGTCAATGACAACCATGAAGAACCACCTTTGTCAGCAACTTCCCAGACGAGAAGACAACCAGAGTTCTTTGCAACTCAAGTGAATTGCTTCGGCAAGCGACAACAAGAGGCATGGCAACACCATAAGAAGGTCCAGGAGAATTAGCGGACTCCTCTCCGGAGCATGAAGCAAGCACGACTGTCCAGTCCAAGAACCTAGGATAGGATGAGTCGTGAATCCCCTATGCGAAGTCGAGTCCGTCAAATGGTTCAGATGGACCATGTTGTGTGTTGTTTGTTTTTGTTGTTTGTGCTTTGATATAATTCGCACTTTTGCTTAGGCAACAAGCATGCGGTTATATCACTTGTTTTATCCTGTTGTTCAAAACGATTGTGGCACTTGTCTGAATTGACTTTCCAATGCTTTCTTGATTGCACTAAGACCCTTAGACACTCCCCTCTGTGCTCTCTCTTTCTCTCACCTCTCTCGACACCTGAAGACAGCAAGACAAGATGCACCAAGGATCCACTTCCAAGGACGACTGACACTGAAGACACTGGCTGTGCTAAGCTTAACCACACGCAACCCGTAGGAGTGTGCTTTTCCCCTCGAGGTTGGAAAACCACACTAGACCAGACTAACCTCCACAAGCCTTTCCGACTCAAATTTTCTGGTCACGTGTCTAGTACACGGACTCGCCAGAACACGTGTAGGTCCCCGATAAACCCCGCTAAGCACCGGGTTCTTAATGGAACTAGTGATCACAGCGAACAAGTATCCTTCAATCTTAAGCTAGCACTGTAACCTTGATGCCATAAGAGGTTCGTTCTCTGATATATTAGAGTATTCGACTAAGATTGTTGTGATGACAATAGTTGTCTTGAGGATATAGCTAGACTATTTTGGTGGATCGTGAGACCCTTATAAAGGTAGGTGCATTTGGTAGAACGAGTTGATACAGTAGTATAACCTACATAATCTGGAGTAAGATTGGATTCAGATGGACGATTATGATCGTGAACAATATTTTGGTGGTATACATGACTTTAGCAAGTAGTTGGCATGATTTGATGCCTTTACCATGATGACTCGGAGTATCAAGTAGACTTCTTATTGGATTGAGTCTTGGATTTAAATAGGTAATCTTAATAGAGTATTGAGGATGACAAAGACCACATGGTTCGGAGTAAATTGGATTTAGCTCGATAATCTCGATTATGATACCATGTTTCTCGGTGGATATAGAGTGCGTATACTTGGAGTTGTCAAATTGATTTACAACCTATGTGGTTTGGCCTTGGAGATTAGATGGCCATGATTATTGAAGTTGGTGGACATACTAGGACGTAATTCTTGTAGTATTATGTGAATTAGGAGGACTCTAGAGATTATGTAGAGTCCCATCAATGTTGGATTGTAGGAGTGATAGGTCCAGTGATGATTGATCGGATTGATGGATCACTTGATCGGATTCATAGGAAGGGAAATAAGATATTGGATTGGTGTACTACGTGTTTCCTTAATATAGTAATGCAGTACCCTGTCCGTTGGATGACTTAGATGGGCATTTGGATTTGTTGTGTCTTAAATTCAATCATAGGAGCTCGTTTGCCTCCCGAGGTTCTTGCATAGGAATGCATGTGCATTTGGGGCTACACCATACTTGTAGTGTTGGGTTTAGTTCTTCCCTCAACCCGGAGTTGACTAGCATGAGCGGCGTGGAGATGACCCACGTGGGATGGTATCCTTGATGAGATGAGGTGATGTAGTCTCAAGTTAGTGGTCGAACTACTGGCATCTAGGGTAAGTGCTTAGAGATAAGATGATAACTGTTCTCCCACATCCTAAGTTCCTTAAGACCCTAAAGCTTCGCTTAGCCACAAGATGGATGGACTACGACCATAGAAGATGACTCTAAGTCGTTGAAACGTGGCCAGTACCCGCCCATAGCAAGTCCCCGTTCTCCTCACCTGACTCATGAGCACTGTGATTATGTCTTGTTTGGGGAAAGTATGTGGTAATCCTCACCGATGACACACTTAATCACCCAGTAAGGGGAAGGACACCTTAGTCCTGTTCGGACGAGCCCCAGGAACGTCGATTGTTATGCCTCTCGAGGGTACAATGTTATCTTGAGAAAGCAGGCTTCTCGAAGCAGTCCCAAGACAACGGAAGTCGATCCTACGCAAATCAAGATGAAGAACCGCCTTGACGAGGAAGCCATGACAACAACAATGAAGCAACAAGAAGTCAACTACCGACCACGCACCGACTACATCAACGATGTCAAGAAGCCTCGACGATTCAAGATGATAAAGCCTTCGGACAAGCGAAAGAATCAGACGACCTCTCGTTGGTCCAAATCAAGGACGAGAGTACTAGTGAGTCGTGGTGGAAACCTGCTAAAGGTGATTTCCGCTTGCCGAGTCGCAGACCTTGGGAACAGATGGCTCGTCTATACTCTTGGGTAGCCAGCTCGTCCAAAACCCCTCGCTAACCCTCCCAGATGGCAGGACCTATTCTGAACTCTGAGCTTCCGAGCTTAGCCTCATAGGTGAGACCCAACCCGGACCCTTTCACGAGAAGCCTTCGAAGACTACTTGCGACCATAGCTTGACTGCCGAAAGGAAGTCAAGGACTTCCCCGTAAGCAGGAAGCCATGCAAAGACTTTGGCAGTGCGTTCTAACACGAGACATCTTGATGTCACTAACTGGCATGCGAAGCCCAGGACCAGAACCCAGACGCACTATTTTGCCATGTATTCTGACTTTGGAATACACTCGCAAGCCAGAACCTTGCACGGACTTATTTCACCAAGCCCTTGACCTCGGTCAATCCTAACTTATTGCCAGATCCCGCTCACGATCATGCAAGACGTGCGGACACTCTAAGTTGTATCATCAAGCACCTTAAGACCACCACAGCAACAAGGGGACATGAAGACTACCTCCGACTCAAGATTCTGTATCTCACCAACCCCTAGCCTAGAAATCTCGGGGACGAGATTTTCTTAAGAGGGTAAGGTCTGTCACATCCTGTTTTTGGCTTCCCTAACTAATTAACTTATTTCAAAATATAGGACCAATTAAAAATTTTGTGAATGCTTGTGATGCTTGGAGTGACTAATGTTTGCTGTTTGCTTGAATGCATGTGATTGCTCCCCCTTAAATTCTTGCCATCCTCCTAACCACCTCATTCCATGATCTCCTACCTAATGATCATGCCATGTGTTTAGGACAAATATCTATTTTTACCAAATATTATTTTCACCAAAAAGCTTTTCTTTGAATTAAACTTTCAAACCCCTCAGATGAGGTTTTGTACTACAAGTCCTCAAATTAGGGAGTTTCTTTTGCACCAATTATTTTATTTAAAACCCATTATCAAAACAACTTCCCAAAACCCAATATTATTATTTTAAAAGTTATTTTACTATTTTATTTAAAAGCCTTCCTGTGAGGCCAGAAATGACCTCTTATGAAGGGAAGTTAATTTTATTGCTTTAAAAATATTTAAGAAAATTTAGGGAAACTCAGTGGATATATTTTTACCATATTTATGAGTTTCAACACATGGTCATGTTCAAAATATTGGGCAAACCCCTCTGAAACCATTCCTGCCTATTTCAAGCTTTTGAAATATTTCTATTAGAAATACTCTCAATAAATTACATTAAAATTCTAGCTTGTCATCTATGATATTATTGATGATCTTGCCAAGTTCCATTTTATTCCAAGTTGATTTGGCTCCCCTAATCACTCTAAAACCCTATTTGTCCAGAATCAAATTTGAGCAACTCTACATTGTGAAGTGTCTCCAATTGTGCTCAAATTTGGTGGACATGTTCTAATACACCAATAAGGCATCCAAACCTAGTGGTACACCAAGGAGAATAGAAGAACTTGTCCTAAGACCCTCAAGACCCTCTCTGTTGATTTCTGACTTTGGTAAACTTTACATTATAAAGTTTCTCCAATTATCCTCAAACTTTTTATGCATGCCTTAATGATCAAATAATGCCCCTACACCAAATATTGGATATGTGGGAATTTATTTGAATAGGGTTCTAAGAAGAAACCCATTTCTGCCCATTTCTAGGGTTTTTCAAGTCTACATTGGAAAACTTCTCCAGCAAATCCCAAATTTGGTGTGCAAGCCTATTTTCCTCTATTATTTGACCCTGCTAAGTTTCATAGCCATTGGATCGATCTAGTAGCCTAACCACAGATCAAACACCTTGTGTGCACTCACTAATTTGGTTTCTTTTACCCCTTCCACTTTATTCCTTGAGCCCAACTTTCTACCACACCCTCACCTAGTGACATTTCACCTCCAGTAACTTTCCCATGGCCATTGGTCAATTATTGGAGAAGGTCCCTTTGTAATTTTCTCTCATTTTCACCCTTGGCAGCACTGTTTTACCCTTCTTCCCATTCTTCTGCTTAACCCAAGGCCCCCAATTTTTTCCAGAGCCTCCCTAGTGTGTCAATGCTTCATTTAGAACAAATATATGGCATGCTCATGTGGAGGAAATGAGCAGCACTTCTACAAATGGATTTATGGCTGAATCATGGCTTTGAACAGCAAGTAGTAGCTACCCTCCTTTGTTTGAGCTGAAACTTTACAGTGATGAAGTCCTTCCATGCCTAAGACTACTAGACATGTTTTTATTCCATTATCTCTCAAGTTAGTGACCTATCTGCCCACCTTAAGTTTGTTGTTGCAAACTTAACAGCAGTCAAACCCATCTTTAACCAGCCTGAAATGCTTTCAAACTCCAGAGTTCCCTTGCTGCAGGTGTGCCCTACGTGCTAGACACGTTTGACTATTCATTTGGACCATGTAGACACGGGTTGCCGTGGTGACCACGCTCACAGCCTGCAATAATGGTGCTCTAACGCTTGTCCTCTTGCTGCGGCTTGTTTTCAACCGTTGCAGCATGTCTCAGGGCACCGGGGTATCCCAATTGACTGGTCCAACCTCCTCCCGACACTAGCTAGCCTCCAAGACGTCCCAGGGACGCGTCTCTACCCCGTGCTCTCAGAGCTCCAAAGAGCCATGAGCTCTCGCTCTCCTCACCCTCTATCACCTCCTCCTCCCCTTGAGCGTTTGCAACCAGGGGCAGCTCTCCCTCCCTCCCTGGAGCTCTCTCCTCCTCCCTGCTCTCTCCCAAAGCCTCCCCCTCCTCCTGCCATAGCCATGGTCGAAGGGGTAGAGCTCCGGCCTCAGCAGGTTGGCATGCAGGGCCTCACTTCGCCTCCTTCCTCCCAGTCGAAGATCCCTAGGCCGCTGGACCGCCCTCCCTCGAGCCCCTCCGGGCCCTCCTCCTCGCTGCAGGTGCCGAGGGCAACGGCGTCGTCGGCCTCCCGCGGCGACCACCGTCGGCCTCCCCTGCAGACCTCCCCTGCGGGCACCCTGTTTGGGGATGGGGCGGCGAGGTGCAGTAAGCTCGCCGGTGCTCCTCCTAAGGCAGGAAATGGCCGGAGACGCGGCGCCGCGCGGTCTCCTCTTCCCCTCCTCGCGGTTCCCCTGCTCGTATCCTGCCAGATGTGGCGAGAGGTTGAATAAGGGGCCAGCGGGCCCGCACGTCAGTGGGTGGCCAGACCGTCGTGTGGGTCGCGCCACTTATGTGGCCGCGCCTCGGTGGGAAGCCGTCTCCCCGCGCGAGAAGCGCACTTCGGGGAAGGCGCCTTCGGCGTGGCCTCCTCCCTGGCCAGACCGAGCTGTTGGCCGGCCCGAAGGCCTATCCAGCGCCCTAGGGGCTAGTTAGTCCGAAAAGCTGAGCCTTTTTATCCTTTTCCATATTTCTTAAACTTCAAAAATCTCCCATAAATTCATTCTAACTCCAAAAATGTTGATTCAAAATTCTGCAGGTTTCTAAAATCAAGGCCTATCAAGATCTATGCTTTTCACATTTTTCCAAGACATGTTTATGTGGAGTTTTATTAAAAATCCAACTCTGAATAGTATTAGACCCATCTTTCCAAAATGCCATAGGCCTCAAATCAACTCCAATTGGAGTGATTCAAACTTCCAAAGACTTCTAAAATCATTATCTATTTTTAGAGACTTGGTCAACATTTTTATCAAGCTTCATTATGTCGCAATAAATAAATAGCACCTATTGCTATTTAATCCTCATTGTAAAATCTCTAGAATATTCATACCATCTCCAAATCTAGTGAAACCACTTCCTAAATATTTCTAAAATCATTCTCTGTTAAATGGGTGCCTCCACTCATTTTTAACAGAATGATTTCTTTTGACTTCTTCAATGGTCACCTATCCCTCCTTTCCTCCCATCTAGGCACCCCTGATGATTCAAAACCCTTGACAATGATTCAGGTATTTTTCTTATGACCAGAGAGGTCCAAGAAAAATATAACTTCTATTTTTGTGGCACTTTTATTTCTGCTTGATGTGTGGCTTACTTTGGTTGCTTCCGACGAAAGTTGACGGTAGACGGAGTATTCGGAGACGGAGCGGAAGATCTCGAAGACCCCGAGGACTTACATGAGCAAGGCAAGCAGCCCTTTGACCATGACTTGAGAATATGAATTGATGCATGCTAGAATAGCAAGTACTTTTCCGTTGCATGTGATCATAGTGTCGGTTCATCATTGGTGTGATGGTACCGAAGGCTTCTTCGAAGCACTTGCATGATAGTGATGTTATACATGTGGCTCCTCAGAGCACAAGCATGATGAGCTTGACCCTACCATCTATGAGGATCATGCTACTGTCATGTTGACTAGTAAAGTTATAGGATCATTGCATTGAGCTTGACCCTACCCCTTGAGGGTCATGTTAATACCATGTTGACAAGTAAAGATAGAGCATATTATCATGAGCATGATGATGAGTTAAATCAAGAATTTATGAAAACCCCGTCGGGTGCCACTAATGCCCGAGGGTGATGATGAGTTGGTAATCACTTTTGGTGAAGTGATGCACCAGTGTTTTTGTGTGAGTATGGTTTCGGAAAGGGGATTAGATTTATGATGTCTCGACCGTCCCAACCTTAACAGTACGACCACGATATCCATTTATGGGACGGGGCTTTGTTGATTACTCTGGTCGGTACTAGCAAAGAGCCACATTACTAGTGGCGGGAGTGATTGTCGTCACTCTCCTGATGGGGTCGTGCCAGGAAGGACGACTATGTCATTATTATGAGTTCCAGGCACACCGTTGGTCCCCGCATGGTTGATACTGTCCAGAGTCGATGCTCGTAAGACGTACAACATGTGGGCTGGGTACCAATCGAGTGGACCTCTTTGTCTAGTATCGTCAGGGGAAAGATGATGATTGGGTACTTACCTCGGGTATATGTGATATACCGCAAGTCGTGGATGACACGGAAGTTTCCCGTTTCTTGTGGGTCCAGCGTACTACCTCTGGAGAGTGTAAACTATTCGAATAGTTGTGTCCACAGTCAAGGACAGTTGGGTAATCCTGCTTAAACTACGTCCTGATATTTCCGCATAAACCAAGTGTGAGTGAGTGTGTGTGTGTGTGGTGTTAAAAAGGTGTTGTTATAAAGATAATAATATGAACAAGTTCGGTGACTTGGCATGTAGGGTAAACTCGGATGGTTTAACCCTCAGCTGATACATTGAAGTTATGACAAGTCTGATGACTTGGCATATAGGGTTAACCCGGATGGTTCAACCCTTAGCAAATATGTTGATATCTGTAACCTGTTCTTCAAGAGTAATTCTTTAACTTGATGCATATTCATGATCATTCTACCCAGATGAGTTATGCTAGAAATGCATGAGATTGTCATCCTTCACTTTCATTGTTCATATCATGGGCTGTTTGCGAGTACATTCAAAGTACTCATTGGCTTGCCACTGGTTATTTCATTGACCAGGTGTGAAAGACAGGATACGGTGAAGATTGACTCGGTGACGTTCTTGCGAGCTAGGATGCTTCCCAGTCAGAATGCCTGTAGGTTAAGGCTGATGGCATGGGTTCACGCTTTCAACCAAAAATTCCGTTATTGGTCTAGTTTGCTGCTTGGCCTTTAAGGCCCTATATATGTAAATCTCGACCGAAGTGGTCATTTATTGTATCAAACGGTATGTATGAATGTAAGACTCTATTACTCAGTATCTGTGTTCAGTGAGCATTGATCCTTGGAATCACTGGGCACGGCGATCTCGACTTACCAGTCGGGGTCCCCACATGTGGTGACAGGGGGTTATTGGTATATTCCATGCTAGGAGTGTTATCCTCGACATGTTTTTATTCACTGTCATTCACGAGAAAGGGGTCGGTAATTGGAATGCCCAGTTCCACGCTTAAATCGAAAACATAACTGTAAAACAAGACTCCCCCCGGATTGATGTTAGTACGGACGGTACCCGAGGATTTGGCTAGCCGTGGAGTGTGATTGATTGGTGGTGGGGGAGTTAAAACTTTACTTTTCTGTTTGGGAACCGCCTATAGCATGAGTACCATGGAAGATATTGAGAACTCTTGGTCATTGCGTTGACAATGAAAGCATGCCACCCAAAATTATTATCTCTGTTTTCAAAGCTTGAGCTCTGGCACCTCTGCAAATCAATGCTTCCCTCTGCGAAGGGTGTGTCTATTTATTTTCCTGTCGAGTCATCCTCCTCTTTTATAAGCACCAATTAGAGAGCACCTCTGTCATTTTTATGCTTTGCTTTTGATTGATATTGAGTATGACTATGACTGAATCTTCGTTGCTATGAATTACAATGTTTAGTCAGCCCTTGATCTTTGAAAGTGCTCTGCATTTATGTTTTGCGGTCTCAGAAAGACCTAGCGAGATACCACCTATTTATATTGCTTCATGCTTGTTTTCATTGAAGTGTTAGTATTTGAAACTCATTATTATTTGCTCGTTAGCTAATTATGCCATTGATATTAGGTTACCGTAAGACCTTTGTGTCACTTGCTTATGTGGTTAATTTGTGATCTTGCTGAAATTCTGGTTATGAGTTAGACATAGTTGCAACAAAAAGATCAAACAAAGTTTGTCAAAGTTTTCCTTTCTCTCTCAGTTTGTCAACTGAGTTGCTTGAGGACAAGCAAGGTTTTAAGCTTGGGGGAGTTGATACGTCTCCATCGTATCTACTTTTGCAAACTCTTTTGCCCTTTTTTGGACTCTAATTTGCATGGTTTGAATGGAACTAACCTGGACTGACGCTGTTTTCAGCAAAATTGCCTTGGTGTTATTTTTTGTGCAGAAATCAAAGTTCTCCAAACGTCCTGAAAATTTACGGAGATTATTTTTGGAAAATATGAAAAATACATGCGCGAATATCCACCTGAGGGGGTGGGCCAGTGGGCCACAAGCCCTCTAGCCGCCACCCCCCTGGTGGCGGTGGGCAAGCTTGTGGGGCCCACACGGCTCTGCCGCCCCCAATCTCAGCTCTATAAGTTCACTTTCGTCCTAGAAAAAAATAAAAAGAGAAGATTTCGTCGCGTTTGAGATACGGAGGCACCGCCACAACCTGTTCTTCATCTGGAGGGCAGATCTGGAGTCCGTTTTGGGCTACGGAGAGGGGAAATCGTCATCATCAACCTTCTTCCCTCTCTAATTACATGAAGCTCTTCGTCGTTCGTGAGTAATCTATTCGTAGGCTCGGTGGGCGGTGATGAGTAGGATGAGGTCTATCATGTAATCGAGTTAGTCTTGATGGGGATTGATCCCTAGTATCCACTATGTTTTGAGATTGATGTTGCTACTACTTTGCCATGCTTAATGCTTGTCACTAGGGCCCGAGTGCCATGATTTCAGATCTTAAATTATTATGTTGTCACTAATATATGTGTGTTTTAGATCCGATCTTGCAAGTTGTAGTTACCTACTATGTGTTATGATCCGGCAACCCCGGAGTGACAATAATCGGAACCGCTCCCGGTGATGACCATAGTTTGAGGAGTTCATGTGTTCACCAAGTGCTAATGCGTTGGTCCGGTTCTTTACTAAAAGGAGAACCTTAATATCCCGTAGTTTCCTTTTGGACCCCGCTACCACGGGAGGGATGGACAATAGATGTCATGCAAGTTCTTTTCCCTAAGCACGTATGACGACACACGGAATGCATGCCTACATCACATTGACGAACGGGAGCTAGCCACATATCTCTCCGTGTTATAACTGTTGCATGATGAATATCATCCAAACAAATCACCGACTCATTGCCTACGAGTTTGTCCTACTGCTGTTGTTACTTGTCTTGCTCTGCTACTGTTATTTGTCTTGCTCTGCTGCTGTTACTTGTCTTGTTCTGTTGTTGTTACTTGTCTTGCTCTGCTGCTACTATTGCTACTACTGTCGCTTGCTACTATTGCTACTTGCTACTGCTGTCACTACTGTTGTTCCTTGCCGCTGCTATTACTCGTTACACTGTTGTTACCTACTACAATCTTGATTCGCTGGTCGTTGACGGGAACTGACAATTTCCGTCAATGAGGCAACTTGGCGCCATTGATACAATCGTTAGAAATAGTGTGCCGTGTCAACAGATCGTTTCTGACACCGTTGTTATCATACTACTTTGCTGTTACTACTTTGCTTGCAGATACTAATCTTTCAGGTGTGGTTGAATCTGACACATTCAGCTGCTAATACTCGAGAGTATTCTCTCACCTCCTGTTTGGCGATCAACAAATTTGGGTCGAATACTCTACCCTCGAAAACTACTACGATCCCACGCGCTGGTGGGCCTTCAACAACATTCTTCTAGTTTCGATTGTCGAAGAGTGCTAGCAGCATTCTTCTGGTGCGTTGCAAGGGAAGGTCTGCTGTCACGGAGTCAGGCCACTTTGCTGCTAGTGCTGTCACTTTGCTACTACTATTGCTAATGTCGTTACTCTCCTGCTGCTGCTACTGTTGTTCCTTGCTACTTCGCTGTTACTTGTTGCAAGATTCTTTTCCGACACTGTTGTCGGCGAAGAATAGTTACTCGCCCACGTGCAACCTACTCGCGCCATTGATACAACAGTTAGGACTAGTCTGCCGTCAACAGATCATTTCTGGCACCGTTGTTATCATACTACTTTGCTACTGATACTTTGCTTGCACACACTAATCTTTCAAGTGTGGTTGAATCTGACAAACTCAGCTGCTAATACTTGAGAATATTCTTTCGCTTCCCCTTTGGCAAACCAACAAATTTGGATTGAATACTCTACCCTCAAAAACTGTTGCGATCCCCTACACTTGTGGGTTATCAAGACCTTTTTCTGGCGCCGTTGCCGGGGAGGCACAACTATATTCTCTGAGCCACTTGGGATTTACGTCTGCTGGTCACTATGAGGAATCTGAAAGATACAAGAACTAAAATCTTGCCTTCCACTACAAGGAGAGGTAAGGAATTGCCATCTAGCTCTGCACTTGATTCATCTTCAGTTATGAGTAAGTTTGCGACTTTGCCTCCTGCTAGAAATCTTGATATGTCGCATGTGCTTGATGATGCTACTTCTGGTGCCCATGATGCTATGCTTGGTACTATGCCTGATGATGCTATGCTTGATACTATGCCTAATGATGCTATGCTTGATACTATTCCTGATGATGCTATGCCTGATACTGCTTTGCCACTAGGTGCCCTTGATGCACATATTGCTAGAGTTGCTGCTAGATGTGATGATACTTCTGAACCTGTTGATACTATTGAAGTAGAACCTGCTACTATGCCTGAATTGCGTGTTATGCCTGATACACGCTATGTTATGGAGGGAGAGATAGCTGAGGATTTTCTTGCATGTAAGGATAGCTATGATGTTGAGAAATTACTACGCAAGTGGAAAGAAAAATGTCTGAACGCTAGGATGAAATATGACCCGAAGTTTGCCACTTCGCCTATCTTTGTGACCGATAAGGATTATGAATTCTCTGTCGACCCTGAGTTAATCACTCTGGTCGAATCTGATCCTTTTCACGGTTATGAGTCTGAAATGGTTGTAGCCCATCTTACCAAACTGCACGGTATAGCCACCCTATTCACTAGTGAGGAAAAGATCCGCCACTACTACATGCTCAAGCTGTTTCCTTTCTCGCTAAAGGATGATCCTAAGACCTGGTTCACTTCTCTTGCTCCTGGTTGTGTGCGTAGCCCCCAGGATATGGTCTACTACTTCTCTGAAAAATATTTCCTTGCCCATAAGAAGCAAGCCGCCTTGCAGGAAATATACAACTTTGCTCAAGCTGAAGAAGAGAGTCTCCCACAAGCTGGAGAAGGCTCATCCAGCTACTGAACGCTTTGCGTGATCACCCTCTTGAGAAGAATGAAATACTTGATATCTTCTATAATGGACTTACCGATGCTTCCAAAGACCACCTAGATAGTTGTTTCGGTTGTGTTTTTAGGGAACGAACTGTAGAACAAGCTGAGATTCTACTGAATAACATCTTGTGCAATGAGAATGCTTGGACTATTCCCGAACCACCTCCTAAGCCAACTCCGAAGAAAATAGGTATTATATTCCTCAGTCCCGAAGATATGCAAGAAGCCAAGAAATCTATGCGAGAGAAAGGCATTAAATCTGAAGATGTCAAAAATCTACCACCTATCGAAGAGATACATGGTCTCGATAACCCGATACAGGTAGTAGAAGTAAATTCTCTGCGTAGGTTTGGTGAGAGTGATATTCCTTTTGATAAACCTGCTAGCTTATGCATGGATGAATTTGATAACTTATCCTTGGAAGACCCTTTTTAAACACCGCATGGGCTGTTATAGATTGCAAAAAAGGCAATGTCACTTTCCATGTCAACGGTAATGAGCATACGGTGCACTTTCCGAAGAAACAATATCGAGTACATTGCATCAATGCTACCGAAAAAACTTCATCGATTCTTATTGGGAGCTTTGAATGCCCTATTCCTCGTGTCGAGATGAAGTATGATTTGCTTGTTGGGGAGATACACATACCCATTGAGGTGACCTAGTGACTATTCAAAAATTCTCCGTTCTCTTTTGCGATTCAAAAAGGTTTGTCAAGGAGACTTGATCAACCTCATCGATGGATTTTCTTTCGATGACCATGAGATGGATGAATCGAGGAGTCGCAAACCTCTGTTCCAGGCTTTCACTTTAGATTGCTTAGAAGAAAAATGATAGATTTAGTTTAGTTTTCCCTGTTTTCTGTCTTAGCGTCCGGTAGAAAAGTACCCCAAAAATAGAAGTTCTCTGAACGTCCTGAAAATCAAGTATGATTTTTTCTGGAATTTTTGAAAAATACTAAGACAAAGAGCTTGTCTAGGGGCTGCACCAGTGGGCCACAAGCCCTTGGGGCGTGGGCACCCCCTGGTCATGCCACACAGGCTTGTGGGGGCCCACGGGCACCCCCTCCACTCATTCTTGCTCTCATCTGGTTCTCCTACCTCCAGAAAAAATCGTTTCGCAGCTCAAACCCGTGTTCTTGCTCTCTTGCTGGGATTTTCGATCTCTTTGCTCAAAGCACCTTTCTCCGAACTGTTTTGGGGAAATTACTCCTTGGTAAGTGACTCCTCCATTGGTCCAATTAGTTTTTGCCCTAGTGCCTTATACTTCGCGTATTTTTGCTGCCTTGGTGACCATGTTCTTGAGCTTTGCATGCTAATTTTAGCTGGTCCCAAGTAGTTTTGATGCGTAAAATGGCCTCTAGGCACTTGTGGGAGTAGTTGCTATGAGTTTTGTTGAGCCTTATTCACTTTTCCTTAGAATCACTAAAAATTTCTGAAAATTTCTGACATAGAAAAGGGAAAAGATGAGGAGGTTCTTAAGAGGCTCGTCAAGCCGTGACCCCGAGGATGATGGGAGTGAGAAGAAGCCCAAGTATTTGGTCCCTCGAGTCGCAGAAGTTCGAGCGTGCGAGTGGGCAAGCGACGTGTTCTTACGTGCCGCTGGAATTTATGAGGACTTTTAACACTTGGTGGAGAACGCATGCCTTACCGCCTTCGTTGAAGATAAGTGTCCGCAATACCTCCTCCTCACAAATATATTCCTACAAAGCTTTAACTTCTATCCGAGGAAGAATCCTCCTGTGGTTGAGTTCAAACTTTATGATATCCCCCAGCGCATGTCACTTCAAGATTTTTTCAATGTTTGCAAATTACCTTATGTTGAGGATATTCATGAACCTCGTCCACGGGACTTGGAAGCTTTCATTGGTACAATTGTTGTAGGAGAGGAGAGAGGAGTGTCTTGCGCTAGAGCTGCTAACATTCATTTTCCCGTGCTTCGGTACTTCTCATTATTTGTGGGAAAATGTTTGATTGGCCGTGGGAAAGCTGGGTCACTTAGTTCCCCAGATCTTGCGGTCTTGCGTGAAGCCCTTTATAACGATTGAACTTATAGCTTAGGCGCTATAGTAGCTCAACGGTTGAACCTGAACCGTTCTAAAGGTGTTGTCTATGGAGGTATCTATGCTACTCGTCTTGCTAGACACTTTGAGATACCTATTAGACTGGAGGAGGAAGAAGAGGTTCTTCTTCCCGAGAGATATCTAGATTACGATAGCATGGTTCGCCATGACTTTCTTGATAGGGATATAAATAGAAGGATGATTTATAACCTGGTATTTAGTCAGGGTACTCGTGAGACTATTACTTTGCCTGCTCCTTCTTTGTTCGATCTTCATGCAGGAAGGTATACTATTATGCCCTCGGACATCTACGCATATTGGGGCTTGGCCCAACCACAGGTGCCCGTGCCCGAGCCACCAGTCGAGTACCAGACGCCAGTTTATCAGTGGGAGCCAGAGGAGCTCACACAGCAGTGGCATCCTCAGTCCACTCCGGAGTACCCCGGAGCTGGTTATTTCCCTCCTTGGGAGTAGACCAACTTTGGCCAAAAGCCTAAGCTTGGGGGAGTACGTGTTCTCACCGACTTTACATTCTTGCTTATGCTTTCACTTTGTTAGCCAGTGTTCACACTTTGCCACTGTATCATCCATACTAGTTTATTTTCTTTTTCTCGTTTTCTTTTCGTGTGTCTGTCTAGTTTGAGAAAACCCAAAAAGATTTTCTTTTTGTTCTTTTTCTTGTTGGGAGCTTTCCTGTGTAGATAGTTTTCTTTTTCTTTCGGTCAAGGTAGAAGATATTGGTTACAATGTTTAGTGGCTCTTGCATGCATACCTATTTAGCTGTCATAGAGCCATATTACTTTGTCTTCTCCTTTGTGTTTTCTTGTAGATTCCAGCGTAGTACAATGCACGAGCACGCTTATTATTGTTCACATTGTTCGGTCGTGCAAGTGAAAGGCAATAATGACGATATATGATGAAGTGACTGAGCCTGGAAAAGCTGGTATGAACTTGATCTATTTTGTTTTTGTAAATATGACTAGCTCACTATTCCTAGTTTAGCTTTGTTGTGAGAGAAACATGTTTGCAATGACAACTTAGAGATCATAGTTGCTTATGCCATGCTTAATTAGCTAGGAGCTTATAATGGTTTGTCTTGGTTGCCAACATGAATGTTGAGATGACTATGATGTAGTATGATAGGATGGTATCCTCCTTTGAATGTTTCAAGTGGCTTGACTTGGTGCATGTTCACGCATGTAGTTGAAACAAAATCAACATAGCCTCTATGATGTTCGTGTTCATGGTGATTTATATCATGTTCATGCTTGCATTTAATGTTAGTCAAACTCATTGCATCTTGATGACTGTTGTCGCTCTCTAGTTGGTCGCTTCCGAGTCTTTTGCTAGCCTTCACTTGTACTAAGTGGGAATACTGCTTGTGCATCCACTTCCATAAACCCAAAGGTGTTCCATATGAGTCCGCCATACCTACCTATGTGCGGTATCTACCTGTCGTTCCAAGTAAATTTGCATGTGACACTCTCTAAACCTTCAAGAAATAATCTGTTTTGCATGCCCGAACCGCTCATGTGGTGACAGGGGGCTATTGGTATCTTCCATGCTAGGCGTGTTATCCTTGATATGTGTTTATTCACTATCATTCATGAGAAAGGGGCCGGTAATTGGAATTCCCAGTTCCATGCTCAAATCGAAAAGATAACTGCAAACAAAACTTCCCTAGGATTGATGTTGGTATGGACGGTACCCGAGGATTCGGCTAGCCGTGGAGTGTGATTGATTGGTGGTGGGGGAGTCAAAACTTTACTTTTCTGTTTGAGAACCTCCTATAGCATGTGTAGCGTGGAAAATGTTGAGAAGTCTTAGTCATTGCGTTGACAATGAAAGCATGCCACCCAAAATTATTATCTCTGTTTTCAAAGCTTGAGCTCTGGCACCTCTGCAAATCAATGCTTCCCTCTGCGAAGGGCTTGTCTATTTATGTTCCTGTTGAGTCATCCTCCCCTTACAAAAGCACCAATTAGAGAGCACTTCTATCATTTTTATGCTTTGCTTTTAACTGTGTTGAGTATGACTGTGACTGGACCTTCATTGCCATGAATTACAATGTTTAGTCAGCCCTTGGTCTTTGAAGGTGCTCTGCTATGTTTTGCGGTCTCAGAAAGAGCTAGCGAGATACCATCTATTCGTACTTCTTCATGTTGTTTTGATTGAAGTGTTGACATTTGAGGCTTACTATTATTTGCTCGCTAGTTGATTATGCCATTGATATGAGTTTACCGTGAGACCTAGATGTCATTTGCTTATGTGGTTTGCTTGTGATCTTGCTGAAATTCTGGTTATGAGTTAGACATAGTTGCAACAACAAGATCAAACAGATTTCGTCAAAGTTTTTCTTTTGTCTCTTTCAGTTTGTCAACTAAATTGCTTAACGACAAGCAAGGCTTTAAGCTTGGGGGAGTTGATACGTCTCCGTCGTATCTACATTTCCGAACTCTTTTGCCCTTGTTTTGGACTCTAATTTGCATGATTTGAATGGAACTAACCCGGACTAAAGCTGTTTTCAGCATAATTGCCATGGTGTTGCTTTTGTGCAGAAATAAAAGTTCTCGGAATGTCCTGAAAATTTACGGAGATTTTTTCTAGAATAAAAGAAAAATACCTGCGCAAAGATCCACCAGAGGGGGCGTGCCAGTGGGCCACAAGCCCCTCGGCCGCGGCCACCCCGCTAGGCCGCGTCGTGAGGGCTTGTGGGGCCCACGTGGCACCACCGCCTCCAAACTCAGCTTTATATCTTCCGTCTCACCCGGAAAAAAATCAAAGAGAAGGTTTCATCGCGTTTTACGATACGGAGGCGTTGCCACCTCCTGTTCTTCATCTGGAGGGCAGATCTGGAGTCCGTTTGGGGCTCCGGAGTGGAGAAATCGTCGCCATCATCATCATCAACCTTCCTCCATCGACAATTCCATGATGCTCTTCATCGGTCGTGAGTAATCTCATCGTAGGCTTGCTGGACGGTGATGAGGTGGATGAGATATATCATGTAATCGAGTTAGTTTTTGACGGGGGTTGATCCCTAGTATCCACTATGTTCTAGATTGATGTTGCTACTACTTGGCTATGCTTAATGCTTGTCACCGGGACCCGAGTGCCATGATTTCAGATCTGAACCTATTATGTTGTCACCAATATATGTGTGTTTTAGATCCTATCTTGCAAGTTGTAGTCACCTACTATGTGTTATGACCCGGCAACCCCGGAGTGACAATAGCCGGAACCACTCCCGGAGATGACCATAGTATGAGGAGTTCATGTATTCACTGCGTGTTAATGCGTTGGTCCGGTTCTTTATTAAAAGGAGAACCTTAATATCCCGTAGTTTCCATTAGGACCCCGCTGCCACGGGAGGGATGGACAATAGATGTCATGCAAGTTCTTTTCCCTAAGCACGTATGACTACATACGGAATACATGCCTACATTAGATTGACGAACGGGAGCTAGTTACATATCTCTCTGTGTTATAGCTGTTACATGATGAATCACATCCATCATACTCATCCATCACCGATCCACTGCCTATGAGTCTTTTACTACTGGTCCTTGCTACGTTACTTTGTCCTGGCTTGTCCCTTGCTACAAAAGGGATTGGGCCACTTTGCTGCTACTGCTGTCACTTTGCTACTACTGTTGCTACTGATGTTACTCTGCTGCTGCTGCTACTGCTGTTCCTTGCTACTTCGATGTTACTTGTTGCAAGATTCTTTTCCGACACTGTTGTCGGGGAAGAATAGTTACTCGCCCACGTGCAACCTACTGGCGCCATTGATGCAACAGTTAGGAATAGTCTACCGTCAACAGATCCTGGCACTGTTGTTATCATACTACTTTGCTACTGATACTTTGCTTGCAGACACTAATCTTTCAGGTGTGGTTGAATCTGACAAACTCAGCTCCTAATATTTGAGAATAATGTTTCGCTTCCCCTTTGGCGAACCAACAAATTTGGGTTGAATACTCTACCCTCGAAAACTGTTGCGATCCCCTACACTTGTGGGTTATCAACGCGCTGCTGGGCAGACCGGTTCTGGCCAAATTCATGGCTATTCCGCACTATGCCTACCTGAAGATGAAGATGTCGGGTCCAAAGGGCATCATCACTGTTGTTGGCGACTACAAGAAATCGCTCGAGTGCGCCCAAGATAGCAGCCGCCTCGCCGATGCCCTGGTGATCGCTGAGGAGAAGTGGCAGATCGACCGGCTCGTGGCCGAGGCTACGGAGCAGCCGGCGATTCCTTCTCCTCCGTCCCAGTCAGCCGGCGAGGGCTCTTTCAAGCCGGCCAAAGATACCAAGCAGGTCCCACTCGACCCTGGCAACCCCAAGAAATGCCTCACCACCGGGGCTGGCCTCAGCCCCAAATAGGAAGGCGAGGTTGTCGACTTCCTCCGTGAGAATGGGACATCTTCGCATGGTCTCCCAAAGACATGCCGGGTGTTCCGAGGAAATGCGCCGAGCAAAAACTTCACGTGCGACCGGATGCAAAGCTGGTGAAACAACCCTTGCGCCGCTTCGCCGAGGGGAAGCGGCGCACAATCGGAGAAGAGATCACCCGGCTCCTTGCAGCCGGCTTCATCATGGAGGTTTTCCACCCGGACTGGTTAGCTAATCCAGTCCTGGTGCTGAAGAAGAACAACACCTGGCGAATGTGTATCGACTACACTAGCCTGAATAAGGCCTGTCCGAAAGACCCTTTCGCGTTGCCTAGGATAGATCAAGTGATCGACTCCACTGCAGGCTGCGAATTGTTGTCGTTTCTGGATGCTTATTCAGGCTACCATCAAATCAAGCTGGATCCAGCTGATCGCCTGAAGACCTCCTTCATCACGCTGTTCGGGGCCTACTGCTACACCACCATGACGTTCGATCTGAAGAACGCTGGTGCGACATTCCAACGCTGCATGCAGCAGTGCCTACTACCATAGATTGGCAAAAACACCCAGGACTATGTGGATGACATCGTCATCAAGACGAAGCAGCACTTCGGCCTCCTCGACGATCTACGGGAGATGTTCACAAACCTGCGCGAGTACAAGATCCGGCTCAACCCGGAGAAGTGCGTCTTTGGGGTTTCAGGCGGCAAACTCTTGGGGTTCTTCGTGTCCGCTTGTGGCATCTAGGCGAACCCCGAGAAGATCGGCACCATCGAGCGGATGGTGCAGCCCGCTCGAATCCTAGACGTCCAAAAGTTCGCCGGATGCCTGGCGTCCCTTAGCCGGTTCGTCAGCCGGCTTGGCGAGAAGGCCCTTCCACTCTACCAACTCATGAAGAAGAAGACGAAATTTGAGTGGAACGACCAGGCGGACGAAGCCTTCCGCGACCTCAAGCGGGTCATCTCGAGCCTGCCGATCTTGGCAGCGCCGGCTGAAAGGGAACCCATACTCATATACATTGTCGCGACCACTCGCATGGTTAGTGTAGTGTTGGTAGTTCAACGCAAGGAGGAGGGCAAGGTACTGTCAGTGCAACGCCCTGTCTACTACCTCAGCGAGGTCTTGTCCGCCTCCAAGCAGAACTACCCTGTTATGGGGTTTACCTTGCTGCAAAGAAGTTGAAGCAATACTTCCAAGAGCATCCATCACTGTGGTGAGCACTACTTCACTTTCAGAGATCATGGGCAACCGTGATGCGACGGGTAGGATTGCCAAGTGGTCCATCGCCATGGCGGACCACGAAATTCACTACGAGCCTCGCACCGCCATCAAATCTCAGGTGGTGGCCGACTTCTTAGTCGACTGGGCCGAGACCCAGTTCGAGCCGCCGCCTCCAGACTCTACGCATTGGCGGATGCACTTCGACGGCTCGAAGATGCGGACGGGTCTGGGAGTCGGCATCGTCTTGACGTCTCCGAAAGGAGACCAGCTCAAGTATGCTCTCGAGATCCACTTCGCCGCCTCCAACAACGTCGCCGAGTATGAAGCACTGGCTCACGGCCTCCGGCTCGCCAAGGAGATTGGCATCCGGCGGCTCATATGCTTCGGCGACTCAGACTTGGTGGTACAACAAGTTTCTGGCGAATGGGACGCCAGGGACGCCAACATGGCAAGCTACCGCTTCCTCATCCAGCAGCTCAGCGGCCCCTTCGAGGGCTGGGAGTTCCACCATGTTCCCAGAGCAGACAATGAGGCGGCTGATACACTGGCCAAAATCGGCTCCATGAGACAGGCTATCCCAGTCGGCGTCTCCCTCGAGCAACTCCACAAGCCGTCTATCAGGTCGTCTCCCGAGTCGGCATCGATCTTCGTGCCGGCTGATTCTACAGTGCAAGCGCCGTCGGCTCCACCAGCTACGCCGGCTACGCTGGCCATGCCGACTCCAATAGAGGCACCGGCTGAATCCATGGTGCAAGAGTCGTCGGCTCCACCAGCTACGCCGGCTACAGCTCCTGTGTCGGATACGCTGGCCATGCCGACTCCAATAGCGGCACCGGCTACAGCAACAACCCCTGGTCTGCCCTGCCTAGAATCTTGTCGTCTCGACACCCAGCGAGTGGACGTCATGGAGGTAGACGGCGAGCCAGCTGCTGCGGAAGCACCAAAGACACCTCGTCTCGAACCCACGACCGATGCTTCACCAAGCGTGGGGGCTGCAGAAGCCCCTAACAGTCAGGTCGAGGCGGAGCCAGCCCTTGTGTCGGCTCCGTCATGGGCTCAAACTATCCTATCCTTCCTCCTTCGCAGCGAGCTTCCTCAAGACGAGGCGGAGGCGAGGCAGATCCAGCGCAGGTCTGCAGCCTACGCCATCATCAATCACGAGCTGGTGCGGCGCAGCGTGACTGGCGTGTTCCAGCGCTGTGTCGAATCAGAAAAGGGACAGGAGATCCTCAGAGACATTCACCAGGGGGAGTGCGGGCATCATGCCGCCTCTAGAACCCTGGTGGCCAAGGCGTTCCGCCATGGATTCTACTAGGCCACGGCCCTCGAGGAGGCCGTGGATATGGTCGGCAAATGCAAAGGTTGTTAGTTCTTCAGCGTAAAGAGCCACATGCCGCCTTCGGCCCTCAAAACCATCCCCCTGTCATGGTCGTTCGCCGTCTGGGGACTGGACATGGTAGGGCCCTTCAAGACGGCTCATGGTGGAATGACCCACCTCTTGGTATCCGTCGACAAATTCACCAAGTGGATCGAGGCCAGACCTATCAAGAAGCTTGATGGCCCCATGGCTGTCAAGTTCATCACGGACATCTCTGTTTGATATGGCGTCCCCCACAGCATCATCACCGACAATGGAACCAACTTTGCCAAAGGCGCTCTGGCGCTCTACTGCTCCAAGGTAGGCATCCGACTCGATTTGGCATCAATGGCACATCCCCGGTCGAATGGTCAAGCGGAGAGGGCCAACGGCCTAATCCTGGCTGGCATCAAGCCAAGACTGGTGGCACCACTTGTCAGAACGGCCGGCTGCTGGATCGAGCAACTGCCGGCTGTGTTATGGAGCCTCCGCACCACGCCCAACCGGTCCACTGGCTTCACTCCGTTCTTCCTCGTATACGGGTCTGAGGCAATTATTCCCATGGATATCGAGTTTGACTCGCCTCGGGTCACCCTATACACGGAGATGGAGGCGAAGGAGGCAAGAGAAGACGGTGTGGATCTTCTCAAAGAAGCAAGGGACTTGGCCTTGAGCCGGACGGCCATCTATCAACAGAAGCTGAGATACTACCACAGCAAAAAGATCAAACCTCTCTCTTTCAGAGAGGGAGACTTGGTCCTCCGAAGAATCCAGCGCACTGCCGGCCAACACAAGCTCTCATCCCCATGGGAGGGACCCTTCATCATCAGTAGGGCGTTGCACAACAACGCTTACTACTTGATCGATGCCCAAAAGCCAAGGAAGCGCAAGAGGGCCGACTCCGTCCAGGAGACGGAACGTCCATGGAACGCGGCGTTGCTTCGCCCGTTCTACTGCTAGAAGGCAAGTGTCAAACAATGGAAAGAGCACACACATATGTATCTTTCTCCCTCTTCAGGGATCCTCAATGAATGCAATAGAAAGAGCATGACTCATGCTTCTTTTTAGAATTCATATCTAGAGTGCTCACTCTGCGACGCCCCTTGCTGGCTCTAATAAGCTCGGGGGCTCGCTAGCCGGCCGGACGCCTTCCCTATGTTGTAGAAGAACACATAGTGTAAGCTGGACCGATCCCTGGTCACCTCGTATCAGCTTGCAGACAGGCTCTGGCCGTCCGGCTTACGAGGTGATGCCAGGTAAGGCCGGATGCATGCAAAGTTTGACTACAAAAGGGATGCCGGCTCGAGTTGGCTCGATCAATTTTACGATCTCATTCAGGTTGGCCTCTGCTGGATTATGTCTGAATCTTTAAGTCTTGATGGATTCGAAAAATCTAAGTCGTGTGTTCTAAGGCCAGAAACCTCGACCCAGTCATAGACCGGCTCCCGGCTGTCGGGCTGGCGGGGTGGAAACTTGGGAATAGAGGGATTGGAGAAAAAGAAGTCAACCAGGAATCAAAAGATAAAGATATAAAACAACACGCATGGCAATACGAATATAATGTTGAATACATACATTGAAAATGCATTGGCCCACGCCCGAGGTTCATTACACCCCCTAGTGGGTGGAACTGTTGGACTGACAAGAAAATTGCAGACAACAAACAAGACACCGGCTACGGGGCTGCGGCCTCATCGGTCGCCCCGGCTGCTGCTCCTGAAGTAGTGGCTTCACCATCCCCGGCTGCTCCCGAGGCGGTTGCGCCATCTCCTTCGCGAAGGCTCCCGGCTCCATCCGCACCAAAATCGGCGTATGCCGCACCGCTGGAGGCGGCAGCAGTATCGGCACCGTGGGCCGTCTCGTTGGAGCTTCCATCGGGGTCATAGGGCTGAAGGCCGTGTAGATCTTCAGGGATCACACCGCCATGTTCACCCCGCTGCAAAACGAGCTCGTCCCAAGCGACATACTCAGCAATGCCGCTGGCCCTCACGCGCAGCGCCTCCTTCACAACCTGCATCTCCGCCTCCGAGCCGTTGCGCTGTGCGATGAGCTTGCCCAATTCCAGGTTTCGATACCATGACTTGGCTAAGTGCAGGGCCATGTAGGCCCCAGCGCGCGCCGCCGAGGCGCGCCAGGCGTCAAGGCGATCCTCGCTGGCTGCGCGAGTCGGCTCATCGATGTCGACTCCACACCATCCAGCCACAGGGCCGCCACCATCGACGAGCCTGCAACCTGGAGCTGGGCCACAAACTCGCCCAAGGCGTGCAGGCGGGCCCTGAGGCCCACTCCGATCTCCACGCTCTAGCCGGAGGTAGCATCTACCTCCTTCCCAGTCGCGCGGCGCTCCTCATGGCTCACCTCGACAGTCGTGTCGGCTGCGACCTGAGTCAAAGGGAAGAGCCCTGAGACAGGAAAAGGAGTGCAAAAACGAGTAAGAAGAGGAGACGGCCAAGAAAGCTCAAGACAAAACAAAAAAGAGAGACTCATGATGGAAGGCGCCATCGGTCTCATGGGCGCCCTCCAGGACCTCGAGCTCCCGCACCTTGCTTGCGTGAGTAAGGCGGGCAACTTCCTCCTGGAGAGTCGCCACAGACTCCACGGCCTTGACCAGCTGCGACTGCTTCTGGACAAGGGCCTCCTCCTTCTCCCTCAAGGCGGCGTCCTTGAGCTGCATATCCTTGAGATGAACCGACGCGAGGCGTTCCACGTCGGCAGAATAGGAGGCTTCCTTCTCCTGCAGCGTGCCGCGCAGCTGCTTCAGCTCGACCCGGCTGGCCGCCTCGAGCTCCTTCTTCTCCGTCTGGAGAAGAGGCAGTTTCTCCTGGAGCCGGTCGCCTGCATCGCGCAGGGCGTCCCACTCCACGGCGACTTCACCTAGCCGGGCTTGGAGCCCGGCAACCTGGCCATCGGCCGCCTGGTGCTGATCCCGCAGCTCATTATAAGCCTGCACGTGGGCATCATAGATATCCTGCAAAAACAAAGAAGAAGCAGGAGTAAGATTCGGCCTGGTTAAGTCATAACCAGCCCGATTCTCGGGGGCTACACCCAGTGGGTGCGCTAACGCGCCCCCACTAAAGACGCAAAACAAGAAAAGAGGCTCAAAGAGATCCGGCCCGGCCGATGATTGGCCGGCCCGATTCTCGGGGGCTACACCCAATGGGTGCGCTAGCGCGCCCCAACTAAAGAAAAAGGAAAGAAAAAATTCAAGACCAGGACGAAGCACTTACCCTGGTGCGGGCCTCCAGGCACTCCAAGTCGCTGCCCACCATGCGGGCCGACTGCTCCACCTTGGACCGGCTGCTGGAAAATAGCGACACCAGCTCCAGGACACCGGTGAGCGCAGTGCCAGCAGGCAGTCGCGCGCGCGCCAAGTTGGCCGCCCGCCACGACTTCATGGATCGGCTCCCGGCCCGGCCACCGGCTCCCGGCGCAGCTGGACCGTGGTGGGGAACAACGATGGCGCCGGCTCCAGGAGCCGGCGCGGCGGCCGGCTCTGCCGATGTCCCGGCCAGCGCTGCCTCGTCAATGGGAGGTGGATGGGCCGCATCCGGCGCATCCATGGTCACCCCTGGCGCATCAGGGGCCACATCCGGCATGTCCAGGAACAGTTCTTGCGCGTCGGTAGTCGCTTCGGCCCTGGGGGAGTCGGGGATCGTCTCCAGGTCCACCGGCGCAGAAGCGTCCTGGTCGGAGGGCTGGGCCCCCTTAGCCCTCGGGGCGTGCCTCAAAGCCGCCTCGCTAGCTGGCTCCTCCATGTGAGCATGCACGGAGGGGTCATGTCTAGCCTTCGCACGCTTCTCTGTCGGCTTCTCGGCCCGGCTGGGGCGAGACTGGCCCTCGGTCATCTTCCCCGCGACCGCGTCCCACCGGCGCTTGGACTGCTCCTCGAGCTCCCTCTAGGCAGCATCGGCTGCTGCCCAGCCAGCCCGCTCGGCTGTGGAGGCGGTGTATTCCTCCACATCCTCCGCCTCCCTGTCGAGCGACATTCTTAAGGAATAAAGCTTCCTACAAGACAAACGAAGAAAAGGGGGAGGAAATCTTACCCCACGACCATGGGCACTTGCCTTCTGCCGGCACCACGACGCTTCTTGGCACCGCCTACCCGTGCTCCGGCTGGAGGACCCGGCGCCAGGCGCTTAGGAGACGGCCTGGAAACTGTGGCACCCTTGCCCTTCTTCCCGGCCGCCTCGTCAGCGACGGTTGCCCCGTCCCTTTGACGCCGACCGCGCGTCAACGGCAGGCTAGTAACCTCCTCCACCCCATCGGAGTCTTCCTCGAAGGCTGCATCAGAGAGGGATGAGGGAGTCTCGTCGTCATCCGTCCAGTCTGTGACAGAGGGCCGTGGATACTCACCAGACGACTCTGTCCCTTCCGACTCCAACGCGTTCACCGAGCCTGCGGGGGAGTCCGAGCGGGACTCGATCACGCCCTCGTCCTCGATCCCCGAGGTGTCGGACGTGGCCACATCGGGAGCAGGCGGACGGAGGGACACCTGCAGCTTCTCGAACATCTACGAAAAAGGATTCGACAGCTGGCTCAGCGAGACGGCCAGTCGCTAGACAAACAGCAAAGAACAAAGAAAACACTTACCATCGGAGGCGGACGGGACCTGTTGAAGGGGGTCATCCCCCATGACCAGTTCCCGTCGTCGTCCATGCGGCCGGTGGAGATCAGGTTCACCCTTCGCGCCACCGTGCTGGAGGTGAACCTCTTGGTAGACATCCTGCAGGGAACATGCCGGGCGCTCATCTGGCAGACCAGATGTGGTCGCCTCTGCAGCGGCAGGATCCGGCGGGTCACCATGGTGGTGAGCAGGTCGCGGCCAAGGAGGTCGTCCTTCTCCAAGATCTCGAGGTAGGCGCAAATCTGCACCACCTCGGGAATCGGCTTGGGGGTCTTCGCTGCCCAGTTCAACTTCGTCGGCGGATCGACGTTGAACGGGGGCATGTTGAGGGCATCCTGGGCGGGGTCAGCGTTATTCACATAGAAGAAGCCTCGCTGCCACTGCTTGATGGACTCCTGCAGCGGGAGTTGGGGGAAGTCGGACTTCTTGTGGTGATGCACTAGTGCGGCTCCGCACGGTGTCATCGGGCGCGGCCCGGCGAGCTTCTCCACCTCGGACTTTTCCATCGTGATGGACTGTTGCTTGAAGAAGAACAAGCTGCGCCAAAGATCGACGCGAGGCTCGATCCCCAGGAAGCCCTCGCATAAAACTACGAAGGCCGACAGCTGCAGTATGGCGTTTGGTGCCAGGTGATGTGGCTGCAGGCCAAAGAAATGGAGCCATTGGGAGAAGAAGGCGCTCGCCGGGAGCCCGAAGCCCCGGTAGAAGTGCTCGTTGGAGACCACGACCTCTCCCACAGCAGGTGTGGGAGCGGTCTCGGCACCTGGGATTCGCACCAGCACCTGGGAGGCCGGGGACAGCAACCGGTGATGACGAAGCGCCTCGATGTTGCCTTCGCAGATCTCGCTGCCCAGCCAGGCCCCCCGCGACGAGGGCTTCTGTGACAAGGACTTCTTCGAGGTGGAGCCGCCGGCCATGGCTGCGGGCGGCTAGAGCTCGAAAGGGTTGGTGGCTCGGCGGCGACGAAGGCGATGAAGACGAGAGGACGGGCTCTTTCTCTCTGGGCTTAGGGAGGAAGAGAGCGTCGATGCGGGGCGAGAGTGAGGGGTGAATGGCCTCCTCGGAACCCTCGCATCCCATTTAAACCCCACGAAGCATCGTGGGGAGGGGATCCGATGCGTGCGGGACCCCACTAACCCCGTGTATTACGGACGGTAGCGCTTCCCTAAGCCCAACCGTCATGGAGTAAATCCGCAGAGGATCCCTCGCGTGAAGGCCAAGGGGCGTCGTGGCGGGACCCAGGGCCCAGGCCCGGTCCCGTCACCAGTAATCACCATCATTACGTTAGGCGGGGCCTGACACGTGGCGCCTTCTGGGCGACCTACCACATAGCCGAGGCGTCGGTTCGAAGCCAGCCAGTTTTGGAGCCGGCATCCCCTGTCGCGAGCGGCAGCAGATATACCAAGACAAAATATCAAGCCGGTGAGGCCGCCCGTCCGTAGACGACAGGCCTCTCCAGCTTCGGGGACTACTGTCGGGGGGATAACCCCGGGGTAGGCTCATCAAGCCTCCTCCTTCATTTCCTGCCCAAAGGATATGAACAAATACAGTTCCCCAATGCCTAAGTCTTCTGGCCGGCTAGGCTGCACCCGCCGGCTGGAGGACGAGGCGACCAACTCTCTGGCCAGACAGGCAACCCCTGCCGGCTAGAGGTGAGACGGCTACCTCTTCCTGACCGTCTTGGCCAAGCCAGCCGGCGAGGAACGAGGCAGCCGTGCCCGGGCAGGCTAGCCAAGCAGGCTATCCGGCCGGGATCACAAGTCACATCAGATCGTAGGTCAGGATGAGACCTTATGATTAAAGGTAGCTACGCATCGGCAAAGGTACTAGATCGGAGTGTCCAGCGGGTACGAGCGTCGGCGGCCATGATGACCCACAAGTATAGGGGATCAATCGTAGTCCTTTCAATAAGTAAGAGTGTTGAACCCAACGAGGAGAAGAAGGCTCTGATAAACGGATTTCAGCAAGGTAATAACTGCAAGCACTGAAAGTAGCGGTAACAAGTGATTGTGTAGCGAGGTGAAACGTAGCAAGCAAAGAGTAACAAGTAACAAGTAGTAGCAACGGTGCAGGAAGTGGCCCAATCCCTTTTGTAGCAAGGAACAAGCCTGAACAAAGTCTTATAGGAGGAAAAACGCTCTCGAGGACACACGGGAATTTCTGTCATGCTAGTTTCATCATGTTCATATGATTCGCGTTCGTTACTTTGATAGTTTGATATGTGGGTGGACCGGCGCTTGGGTACTACCCTTACTTGGACAAGCATCCCACTTACGATTAACCTCTCTCGCAAGCATCCGCAACTACAAAAGAAGAATTAAGCCAAAGTCTAACCATAGCATTAAACTAGTGGATCCAAATCAGCCCCTCACGAAGCAGCGCATAAATTGGGGTTTAAGCTTCTGTCACTCCAGCAACCCATCATCTACTTACTACTTCCCAATGCATTCCTCTAGGCCCAAATATGGTGAAGTGTTATGTAGTCGACGTTCACATAACACCACTAGAGGAAAAACAACATACATCATATCAAAATACCGAATGAATATCAAATTCACATGACTATTATCAGCATGACTTATCCCATGTCCTCAGGAACAAAAGTAACTACTCATGAGACATAATCATAATCATGACCAGAGGTGTAATGAATAGCATCAAGGATCTGAACATAAACTCTTCCACCAAGTAATCCAACAAGCATCAACTACAAAGAGTAATCAACACTACTAGCAACCTTACAAGTACCAATCGGAGTCGCGAGACGAAGATTGATTACAAGAGATGAACTAGGGATTGGAGAGGAGATGGTGCTGATGAAGATGTTGATGAAGATGCCTCCCCTCCGACGAGAGGAGTCTTGGTGATGACGATGGCGACGATTTCCCCCTCCGAGAGGGAAGTTTCCCCGGCAGGATCGTCCTGCCGGAGCTCTAGATTGGATCTGCTCAAGTTCCGCCTCGTGGCAGCGGCAAAACCATGAAAAAGCTCTCGTATGATTTTTTCCAGGTCAGGACGCATCATATAGCAAAAGAGGGGGGCTAGTGGGCCTTCAGGCAGCCCACAAGCCTGCCCTGCGCCACCAGGGGGGCGGTGGCGGTGGGCAAGCTTGTGGGGCCCTGGTGGCCCCCCTCCGGTAGTTCTTTCGCCCAGTATTTTTAATATATTCCAGAAAAAAATCACGTAAATTTTCACGGCAATTGGAGATGTGCAGAATAGTGGACTAGGATTTGCTCCTTTTTCAGTCCAGAATTCTAGCTGCCTGAATTCTCCCTCTTCAAATAATCCTTGCAAAATAAGAGAGAAAAGGCATAAATATGGTACCACAAGTAATATAACAGCCCAAAAAGCAATAAATATCAACATGAAAGCATGATGCAAAATGGACGTATCAACTCCCCCAAGCTTAGACCTCGCTTGTCCTCAAGTGAAAACCAAGTTCCATAAACATGTCCACATGTTGAGGGACGAAGGTGTCGATAATACGGACATGAGGGCATCATGATCACACATAGAACAACAATATATCATAAAGATTCTTATGGGAAAGTAACAATTCCTTCACAAAGCAAAGCATGAAGCAAAAACCTTACCAAGAAGTAACCAACAATAGTCCATAGTCATTGAAGCAATTGCAATTTATCACAACATGAGAAAGAGTCAAATAAGAGCTTGTAAGGCAAACCCACATACTCAATCATCTCTTTCGTTTTCCACAATTGTTACAACTCACGTGGTACTCATGGTGTCAAAGTTTCAGCTGGACACAAAGGAAGATATGGGCTTATAGTTTTGCCTCCCAACGGTTTACCTCAAGGGTAAAGTCAACAACAATAAAGCATGAGTACTCAACTCCAAGTTGATATATGAATATAGATCTTTCCCAAGCATGTGACGGTAGCCAAGACAAAGGCAAGAAGGGAATTGGTGATGATCACCATGACTCTTACAAGGGCAAAAAGTAAAGGTACAAGATAGGCCCTTCGCAGAGGGAAGCAGAGGTTGACATGCGCTTTTGAGGTTTGAATGCGTGTCCTCTTAGTGCGGAGGAACGTCACTTTATATTGCCCCGTGTGACAAAGAACTTTATTATGCAGTCTATCGCTTTTATGTATTCCTTATCACAGGTTCGTACAAAGCTTATTTTCCACACAGTAATAGATCATACATATTAGAGAGCAATTTTTATTGCTTGCACCAATGACAACTTACTTGAAGGATCTTATTCAATCCATAGGTAGGTATGGTGGACTCTCATGGAAAAACTGGGTTGGAAGCTTATGGATGCACAAGTAGTATCTCTACTTGGTGCGGGAGTTTTGGATAATATGAGGTGGAAGCAATCGTCACATGCTAAGGGATCTCTAATCATATAACATTGTTTGGAACCAAGCAAACACAATTCATTATGTTGTCTTCCTTGTCCAACATCTACTCCTAGGCATGTAATAGTTTGGTGAGTGCTCACAATTGTAAAAAGTGTCTAAGATGATATATTTATATGTGAACCTCTCTTTCCTTATTACTTCTTATTAATTGCAACAATGATTAAGGTCTATGTTAATTTATTCTCAACAAGTTTCAATCATCATACGTGTCATAAGTGAAGTTATCACTTTCCATAAGATCGTCTCATGATCTTTCATGCTATCGTTCTTTTCATACTTTTTGATCATGGCACACAGCAAAGCCCTTGACTAAGACACTCTTTATCATATAGCTCGTAAGCTCGAATACATTGGGGGATATACAAAAGCAAAAGACTCAAACTGAAAACTAAAGACTTATTCCTCTAAAAGAAGAAATAAAAACTGAAAAGGAAATAACTAAAACAAAGGTAAAAGCAAAAGATATAAAGGTGATACGATACCAGGGCAACTCCCCAAAGCTTGGCAGAAGCCAAGGGGATTGCCCATACCAATGCTTACTGTCTTCCTTTGGTGGTGATGGTTGTGTTGTTGGAGCAGTCTTGAGCTTGTCTAACTTCCACTTGAGCAAAAAGTTCTGCTCCCTTAGATCGTCATTTTCCTCCTCAAGTTTCAAAACTCTATGGCAAAGCTCCTGCTTACTCTCCTGCAAGAAACGAGAAGGGATAAACAAGGTCTTAGGCTTCTTCCTATGGTCAGGGAGGCTTGACTTCTTGAACTCCACATGGGTGTTTGCAGGTTGAGGTAGACGAGCCTCCTCTTCATCGGAACTTGTTTGCTCCTTCCCTTTGGGCTCATAGTCCTCTTCCTCATCAGTGGTCCAGCCATATGGTTCGAAGTCCCCATAGACCTTGGGGTTAGCAAGGTAGTCATCCACATAGCTCTCTCCCTCTGAATCTTGAGATTTCATCTTGATCTAGATCTGCGGCAGAACAAGCTCGAAACGAAAACAGAGGAAAACTCCGCGATACGGAGATCAAAACCTTTGGGTGACTATATATTGATTTTTTCTGGGCCAGAAGGAGTCCTCCGCAAGAAAACGGAGTCCGGGAGGCACACGAGGTGCCCACAAGCTTGCCCACCGCCACCAGGGGGTGGTGGCGGAGTGGGCCCTTATGGCTTCCTTGTTTGCTCTCCGGACTGCTTTTTATTTTCCTAATTTTCCAAAAATTCCAAAACTGAGGAAATTTCCTATTGGAAAAGTATCGGAGTCCAATTTCTTGCCGAAACAGATACATCTTTGTTTTCAAGGTCTGAAACAGGCTGATAAACATCCCTTATGTATTCCTCTGAAGTTATGACATTGATGATATTGGTCTCAACATTTATGGGAGTACCACAGATGTAATGCTTGATTCTTTGCCCATTTACCACTCTAGGAAAATTTCCGTCCGTGTTATTGATTTTGATGGCACCGGAACGATATACTTCCTCGACAACATAGGGACCTTCCCATTTAGAGAGAAGCTTGCCTGCAAAGAATCTCAAATGAGAATTGTATAGCAAGACATAATCACCTACATTGAACTCTAATTTCTGTATCCGTTTGTCGTGCCATCTCTTAACCTTTTCCATGAACAACCTGGCATTCTCGTATGCCTGGGCTCTCCATTCATCCAACGAGCTGATATCAAACAACCGCTTCTCACTGGCAAGTTTGAAATCAAAGTTGAGCTCTTTGATTGCCCAATAAGCTTTGTGTTCCAGCTCAAGAGGTAAATGACAGGCCTTACCGTAAACCATTTTATATGGTGACATGCCCATGGGATTCTTATAAGAAGTCCTATAAGCCCATAGTGCATCGTCAAGTTTGCTAGACCAGTTCTTTCGACATCTATTGACGGTCTTTTGTAGGATCAACTTGATCTCCCTATTACTCAACTCCACTTGACCACTAGACTGAGGATGATAAGGAGATGCAACTCTATGGTTGACATCATACTTAGCTAGCATCTTGCGGAAAACCCCATGAATGAAGTGTGAACCGCCATCAGTCATCAAGTATCTAGGGACTCCAAATCATGGGAATACAACTTCTTTAAGCATCTTAATAAAGGTGTGGTGATCAACATTTTTAGTGGGGATAGCTTCTACCCACTTAGTAACGTAATCCACAGCAACTAAGATGTGAGTGTACCCATTGGAACTCGGGAAGGGTCCCATATAATCAAAGCCCCAGAAATCAAATGGTTCAATGACAAGTGAATAGTTCATAGGCATCTCTTGACGCTTACTGATGTTCCCTATCCTTTGGCATTCGTCACAAAACATAACAAACTTGGGCATCCTTGAAGAGAGTGGGCCAATAGAAACCTGATTGCAATACCTTATGGGCAGTTCTATCTCCAGCATGGTGTCCTCCGTAGGCTTCGGAATGACACTTCTGCAGGATCTGTCCCTGTTCATGTTCAGGCACACAACGTCTAATAACACCATCCACTCCTTCTTTATAAAGGCTAGGATCATCCCAAAAGTAGTGTCTCAAATCAAAGAAGAATTTCTTCCTTCGTTGATAGGTGGAACTTGGTGGTATGTATTTGGCTACGATATAGTTTGCATAATCGGCATACCACGGTGCACTAAGTGAAGTGCGGATGACATTTAGTTGCTCATCAGGAAAGTTGTCATCAATTGGTAGTGGGTCATCAAGGACATTCTCTAGCCTAGACAAGTTATCTGCTACAGGGTTATCAGCACCCTTTCGGTCAACGGCATGCAAATCAAATTCCTGTAGCAGGAGAACCCATCTGATCAGCCTAGGCTTAGCGTCCTTCTTCTCCATGAGGTACTTAATAGCAGCACAATCAGAGTGAATAGTGACTTTGGAGTCAACTATGTAAGATCTGAACTTTTCACATGCAAACACGACTGCTAAAAATTCCTTCTCCGTAGTGGCATAGTTTGTTTGAGCATTGTTTAGAGTTTTACTAGCATAGTGAATGACATTCAACTTCTTGTCAACTCTTTGTCCTAGAACAGCACCAACAGCATAATCGCTAGCGTCACACATGATTTCAAAGGGCAAGTTCCAGTCAGGTGGTTGAACAATAGGTGCGGTTATCAAAGCCCTCTTAAGTATTTCAAAGGCTTCCTCACAATCCTCATCAAAAACAAAAGGAACGTCCTTCTGCAAGAGGTTGGTAAGAGGCCTAGAAATATTAGAGAAGTCTTTAATGAACCTTCTATAGAAACCAGCATGACCTAGGAAACTTCGTATACCTCTGATATCTGTGGGGCAAGGCATTTTCTCAATTGCATCAACCTTAGCCTTATCAACTTCAATGCCTCTTTCACAGATTTTGTGTCCTAAGACGATACCTTCATTAACCATAAAGTGGCACTTCTCCCAATTCAAGACAAGGTTGGTTTCTTCGCATCTCTGTAAGACTCGATCAAGGTTGCTGGGGCAATCATCAAAGGAAGACCAGTAAACGGAGAAGTCATCCATGAAAACCTCGACGATCTTTTCACAAAAGTCACAGAATATAGCCATCATACATCTTTGGAAGGTGGCAGGTGCATTACATAAGCCAAATGGCATACGTCTATAGGCAAAGGGACCGAAAGGGCATGTGAAAGTGGTTTTCTCTTGATCAGATTGTGCAACAGGTATTTGCGAGAAACCTGAATAACCGTCTATAAAGCAGAAGTGTGTGTGTTTTGATAGCCTTTCTAGCATTTGGTCGATGAATGGCAAAGGATAATGATGTTTCCTGGTTGCCTTGTTCAGTTTCCGGAAGTCTATCACCATTCTATAGCCGGTAATAATCGTTTGTGGGATTAGTTCATCCTTAACATTAGGAACGACGGTGATACCTCCCTTCTTGGGTACGCAATGTACTGGACTTACCCAATCACTATGAGCAACAGGATCAATGATTCATGCTTCCAGAAGCTTTAATATTTCTTTTCTAACGACCTCTTTCATCTTAGGATTTAATCTCCTTTGATGATCAGCAACTGGTTTAAAGTCAGGGTCGGTTTTAATCTTGTGCTAACATAGAGTAGGACTAATACCCTTAAGATCATCAAGAGTATGTCCAATAGCAGCGTGGTGCTTCCTCAGAGTTTTTAGTAACTTCTTCTCTTCACGCTCTGAGAGGAGAGCACTAATAATGACATGATATATCTCCTTCTCATCAAGATAGGCATACTTAAGAGTATCAGGCAACTGTTTAAGCTTGAACACAGGATCACCCTTTGGTGGGGAGGATCCCCAAGAAGTTCAACAGGAAGATTATTCTTGAGAATAGGATGTTGTTCTAAGACAATTCTATCTATCTCATCTCTCTCCTCCATATGCATATCATTTTCATGCTCAAGCAGATATTGCTCTAAAGGATCCGTAGGAGGTACGGAAATAGAGGCAAGAGCAATGATTTCATCTCTACCAGACGACTCTCTTTAATGGGGTTGTCTTCCAAACCTGGAGAACTTAAATTCATGAGACACACCCTCGAAACTTACTGTGATAGTATGCTTAATGCAATCAATGTGAGCATTGACATTGTTGAGAAAGGGTCTACCAAATATGATGGGACAAAAGCTATCTTGTACCAAGGACGAGGAAATCAGTAGGATACTTCGTCTTACCACACAGGACTTCTACGTCTCTCACAATTCCCAAAGGGAAGATAGTGTCTCTATTAGCTAGCGTGATAGTGACATCAATGGGTTCTATCTCAGCAGGTGCAATCTCATATTTGATTTCATCATAGAGAGAACGGGGTATTGCACTAACACTAGCTCCCATATCACATAAACCATGGTAGTAGTGATCTCCTATCTTAACAGAAACAACGGGCAGGCCAACTACAGGTCCGTGCTTGTCTTTCGCGTGAGGTTTAGCAATTCTAGCAGAGTCCTCACAGAATTTAATAACATGCCCGTCTATGTCTTCGGCTAAGAGATCTTTGATAATACAAACACTAGGTTCAACTCTAATCTCCTCAGGGGGTGCAACTGGTCTAATGTAACCCCTACGTATCACAGTTGGAGCTTTAGAATAATCCTTCATTCTAGCAGGGTATGGTGGTTTCTCAGTGTAAGCACAAGGAACAACATGATCACTAAAAGCTATGATTTTCTCCTCAACTAGATTGGTTTTGGCTATGTTGCTTTATACAGGAGGATGATATTTAAACCACTTCTCTTTGGGAAGATCAACATGAGCAGCAAAAGATTCACATAGAGAAGCTATTATCTCAGAGTCAAGTCCATACTTAGCGCTAAAATCTCTAGAAGTGTTTGTCTCAACAAAAGATTTAACGCAATCAAACTGGAAATTCATACCTGACTCCTTACCTTCCTCCAGCTCCCAATCTTCAGAGTTGCTTTTGATTCTCTCCAATAAATTCCACTTGTGATCAATATCCTTCTTCATAAAAGAACCGGCACAAGAAGTGTCAAGCATGGTACGATCTTCATGAGAAAGCCGAGCATAAAAGTTTTGAGTGATGATTTCTCTCGAGAGCTCATGATTGGTGCATGAATATAGCATTGATTTAAGCCTCCCCCAAGCTTGAGCTATGCTTTCCCTGTCACGAGGCCAAAAGTTATAAATAAAGTTCCGATCACGATGTACTAAATGCATACGAGAGAATTTTGATGAAATTCCAATTTCAACCGATTGTAGCCCCATGATCCAGCATCATCACATAGCCTATACCATGTCAACGCCTTATCCTTCAAAGGTAAAGGAAAGACTTTCTTCTTTACCTCATCCTCGGTCAAACCTGCAAGCTTAAATAAACCACAAACTTCATCTACATAGATTAGATGAAAGTCTGGATGTGAAGATCCATCTCCTGTAAAAGGATTAGCCAGCAGTTTCTCAAGCATACCTAAAGGAATTTCATAAAAGATATTTTCAGTAGGTACCTCAGGTTGAGGAGCAACTCCTCGTGCTTCCGTTCGTGGTGAATATACCCCGAACAAACTCCTCAAAGGAAGAGTTTCCATAGTGACAAGTGACAATATATTTCAGCACGGTATAAAAATGTTTCCTTACCAATTTCCACTTACCAAAGGCGCTTCACTCCGGGCAAGGGCGCCAGAAAAGAGTCTTGATGACCCACAAGTATAGGGGATCAATCATAGTCCTTTCGATAAGTAAGAGTGTCGAACCCAACGAGGAGAAGAAGGCTCTGATAAACGGATTTCAGCAAGGTAATAACTGCAAGCACTGAAAGTAGCGGTAACAAGTGATTGTGTAGCGAGGTGAAACGTAGCAAGCAAAGAGTAACAAGTAACAAGTAGTAGCAATGGTGCAGCAAGTGGCCCAATCCCTTTTGTAGCAAGGAACAAGCCTGAACAAAGTCTTATAGGAGGAAAACGCTCTCGAGGACACACCGGAATTTCTGTCATGCTAGTTTCATCATGTTCATATGATTCGCGTTCGTTACTTTGATAGTTTGATATGTGGGTGGACCGGCGCTTGGGTACTGCCCTTACTTGGACAAGCGTCCCACTTATGATTAACCTCTCTCGCAAGCATCCGCAACTACAAAAGAAGAATTAAGACAAAGTCTAACCATAGCATTAAACTAGTGGATCCAAATCAGCCCCTCACAAAGCAGCGCATAAACTGGGGTTTAAGCTTCTGTCACTCCAGCAACCCATCATCTACTTACTACTTCCCAATGCATTCCTCTAGGCCCAAATATGGTGAAGTGTTATGTAGTCGACATTCGCATAACACCACTAGAGGAAAAACAACATACATCATATCAAAATACCGAACGAATATCAAATTCACATGACTATTATCAACATGACTTATCCCATGTCCTCAGGAACAAAAGTAACTACTCACGAGACATAATCATAATCATGACCAGAGGTGTAATGAATAGCATCAAGGATCTGAACATAAACTCTTCCACCAAGTAATCCAACAAGCATCAACTACAAAGAGTAATCAACACTACTAGCAACCTTACAAGTACCAATCGGAGTCGCGAGACAAAGATTGATTACAAGAGATGAACTAGGGATTGGAGAGGAGATGGTGCTGATGAAGATGTTGATGAAGATGCCTCCCCTCCGACGAGAGGAGTGTTGGTGATGATGATGGCGACGATTTCCCCCTCCGGGAGGGAAGTTTCCCCGGCACGATCGTCCTGCCGGAGCTCTAGATTGGATCTGCTCAAGTTCCGCCTCGTGGCGGCGGTGAAACCACGAAAAAGCTCCCATATGATTTTTTCCAGGTTACGACGCATCATATAGCAAAAGAGGGGGCGAGTGGGCCTTCAGGCAGCCCACAAGCCTGCCCTGCGCCACTAGGGGGATGGCGGTGGGCAAGCTTGTGGGGCCCTGGTGGCCCCCCTCCGGTAGTTCTTTCGCCCAGTATTTTTAATATATTCCAGAAAAAATCCACGTAAATTTTCAGGGCATTTGGAGATCTGCAGAATAGTGGACTAGGATTTGCTCCTTTTCTAGTCCAGAATTCCAGCTGCCTGAATTCTCCCTCTTCAAATAATCCTTGCAAAATAAGAGAGAAAAGGCATAAATATGGTACCACAAGTAATATAACAGCCCAAAAAGCAATAAATATCAACATGAAAGCATGATGCAAAGTGGACGTATCAGGCCACGCCGCTGACCTACCCCGGCTCTGATCCATCACCTAGCATAGTGTCGGACCGTCACACTCCTAATCCATTACTGCACTCGGCGTGGGGAACAGTGGAGGCGGTCGTACTACCCACCCATGACGAATCTCGCTGGACGACGCTCGACGTGCAGCGCGTGCTCAGCGTCAACCTTACGCGAGAGCTTCATTGGTCGGCCGGCGGATCCCACGGCCAGTGAGACCATGCAACCGGCGGGCCCCTCAAGCGACAAGACAAGTCCCTCGTGGGCCCCTGGTCAACCGACGAGGCTGCTAGCCGGGTCCCACTCTTGTACCCTTTATCCATATTGTAGGCCGGCGGGTTCGTCTATAAAACCCCTCGGTCACCCTACATGCATAGGGTCGGTCAAACAACACTTCACACCCACCAACCACATAGAGAGAGGCAGAGACGAGCCGGCTGCTCCCCTCTTCCTCCTCCCAACACAGCTCCAGGAGCAACCTTGTAATCCATCCATATACATCAAACACTCCGGCAGGACTAGGGGTCTTATTTCTACGGAGATCCCTGAACCTGGGTACATCGTGCGTTCCATGCTTGTACCAACCTTGTTCCCAGTGCCCTCCTTTGTCCCTTCGGTTCTCACCGACTTTAGCCTACCTATGGCATATGTTGTGAGTATTCACCGACACGGGGCATCCCCAAGCTTAGGCTTTTTGGTGTTCTTGAATTTGGCTTGGGATGCCTTGGGCATCCCCAAGCTTGAGCTCTTTCCACTCCTTATCTCTTTGTCCATGAGAACATCACCCAAAACTTGAAAACTTCACAACACAAAACTTAAACAGAAACTCGTGATAACATTAGCACAAGAAAACAAACTACCACGTCTTTAGGTACTGTAGCAATCTCGATTTCTATTTATATTGGTGTTAGGCTACTGTATTCTCACTTTCCCATGGCTAGTACCCCCTGATACTATCCATTGTTTCATCAAAACAAGCAACCAACTCAACAAAAACAGAATCTGTCAAAAACAGACCAGTCTGTAGCAATCTGTATACTTCGTATACTTTTGGTATCTCAAAAATTATGAACAATTATGACTGCCTGGGGAAAAGGCATATCAACCAAAATAAAAAAGAATCAACTCAAAAGCTCTTTCTGAAAAAAAAATGAAAAATCATCTCGTGAGCGAAAAGTTTCTGTCTTTTTCCAGCAGGATCAAACAACCATCACCAAGACTAGTCATAAAGGTTTTGCTTGGCTCAAACACAAAAAGAAACACAAAAGACACAATCATAACAGAATTATGATGGTGTGGACGCAACAAAACAGAAAGAAAAATATAAATTCATTGGGTTGCCTCCCAACAAGCGATATTGTTTAACGCCCTTAGCTAGGCATTGATAATTCAATGATGCTCACATAAAAGATAGCAATCGGACACGAAGAGAGCATCATGAAACATGTGAAAATCACATCTAAGTCTAACATACTTCCTATGCATAGGCATTTTATAGGAAAACAAATTGTCAAGACAACCAATAGTTACCAAATGCAAGGAAGAAGAAAGAGACAATAGCAATCGCAACATAACGAGAGGTAATTTGGTAACATGAAAGTTTCTACCACAATATTTTCCTCTCTCATAAAAATTACATGTGGGATCATATTCAAATTCAACAATATAGATATCCCATAGGATATTCTTTTCATGATCCACATGCATGCAAAGTTGACGCTCTTCAAAAATAGTGGGATTATCATCAACTAAAGTCATGACTTCTCCAAACCCACTTTCAATATTATTGCAAATATCATATTCATCATGAGGTTTGAACAAATTTTAAAGATCATAAGAAAGATCATCACCCCAATCATGATTATTGCAACAAGTAGTGGACATAGCAAAACTAGCATCCCCGAGCTTAGGGTTTTGCATATTTTTAGCATGATTGTCACTAATAGAATTTATAGTGAAACCATTGCAATCATGATTTTCATTCAAGAAGCCCTCGTGGATTACTTCATAAATTTCTTCATCACGATTTTCAGATTCACGCATCTCAAGCAAAACTCCATAGAGAAAGTCAAGTGCACTCAACTCACTAGCAATTGGTTCCACATAAGTGGATCTCTTAAAGAGATTAGCCAGTGGATGAGGATCCATATCAATAGATTTTCAGCAAGCGAAGATGCAAGTATATTGAAGGCACAAAGCACACAGGCAAAGGAAAGGCAAACGAAGAAAAGGGCAAATCTTTTTGTAAATATTTGTTTTCCAGAAGTGGGGGAGAGGAAAACGAGAGGCAAAAAAGTAAATGCAAGAGATGAGTTTGCGACACTTACTTGGATGAGTTCTTGACTTGATCCTCCCTGGCAACGGCGCCATAAATCCTTTTGCTACGGCGATAGTGATCTTCTATCGTCTCTTGAGCTTGCGTTGGTTTTTCCCTTGAAGAGGAAAGGGCGATGCAGCATAGGAGCAGTAGGTATTTCCCTCAGTTTGAGAACCAAGGTATCAATCCAGTAGGAGAATCTCGTCAAGTCCAGAGTACATGCATCAACACAAAAGAGCTTGCACCCAACGCTATGAAGGGGTTGTCAATCCCTTCAAGATTGATTGCAAAGTGAGATCTGAAGGCGGAAAGTGCAACAAAGAAAAAGAGTAAGGCTGAAAATATAATGTGGAGTAGACCCGGGGGCCATAGTGTTCACTAGAGGCTTCTCTCAAAATAGCAAATATCATGGTAGGTGAACAAATTACTGTCGAGCAATTGATAGAACCGCGCAAAGTCATGAAGATATCTAAGGCAATGATCATACATATAGGCATCACGTCCGAGACAAGTAGATCGATACTTTCTGCATCTACTACTATTACTCCACACATCGACCGCTATCCAGCATGCATCTAGTGTATTGAGTTCATGACGAACACAGTAACGCCTTAAGAAATATGACATGATGTAGAGGGATAATCTCAAACCAGTGATGAAAACCCCATCTTTTTACCCTTGATGGCAACAACACGATATGTGCCTCACTACCCCTTTTGTCACTGGGTGAGGTCACCGCACGGTATGAACCCAAAACCAAGCATTTCTCCCATTGCAAGAATCATAGATCTAGTTGGCCAAACAAAACCCACAACTCGAAGAGAATTACAAGGATATGAAATCATGCATATAAGAGATCAGAATAAACTCAAATAAGATTCATAGATAATCTGATCATAAATCCACAATACATCGGATCTCGACAAACACACCGCAAAAGAAGATTACATCGGATAGATCTCCATGAAGATCATGGAGAACTTTGTATTGAAGATCCAAGAGAGAGAATAAGCCATCTAGCTATTGGCTATGGACCCATAAGTCGATGGTGAACTACTCACGCATCATCGGAGAGGTCATGGTGTTGATGAAGAAGCCCTCCGTATCCGAATCCCCCTCCGACAGGGCACCAGAATGTGCCCCAGATGGGATCTTGCGGAGACAGAAGCTTGCGGTGGTGGAAAAGTACTTTCGATGATCTCTTGATTTTTTCTGGGATTTAAGGGAATATATAGGCGAAAAACCTAGGGCAGGGGAGCCACGGGGAGCTCACAAGCCTACTAGCCCCCCCCCCCTAGGCCGGGCCTGGTGGGCTTGTGACCTCCTCCAAGGTCTCCTGCCTTGGTTCTCAAGTCTCCCGCGTGTCTTCTGTTATGGAAAAAATCATTCCACAGATTTTATTCCGTTTGGACGCCGTCTAAATTCTCCTCTAAAAAGGGTAAAAACACGGAAAAAACAGGAACTGGCACTTGGCACTGAGTTAATAAGTTAGTCCCAAAAAAGATATAAAAGGCATACAAAACGTCCAAAGTTTGACAAGATAATAGCATGAAACCATCAAAAATTATAGATACATTTGAGACGTATCAAGCATCCCAAGGCTTAACTCCTGCTCGTCCTCGAGTAGGGAAGTGATAAAAACTGAACTTTTGATGTGGAATGCTACCTAGCATAGTTGTCCTTTGCAACTTCTTTCATGTGACATGAATGTTCAGATCCGTAAGATTCAAAACAATAGTTTGCTATTGACATGAAAACAATAATACTTCAAGCAAACTAGCAAGGTAATGATGAACTTTCAAAATAACAAGGCCAAAGAAAGTTGTCCCTACAAAATCATATAGTCTCTCTATGCTCCATCATTCTCACACAACTAATTTAAATCATGCACAACCCCGGTATTGGCCAAGTAATTGTTTTCTCACTCTTACTTTCTCAAACTTTTTATAACCATCACGCAATACATGAGCGTGAGCCATGGATATAACACTATAGGTGGAATAGAGTGTGGTGGTGGTTGTGAGACAAAAAAAGGAGGAGATGGTCACATTGACTCGGCGTATCAAAGGGCTATGGAGATGCCCATTAATAGATATCAATGTGAATGAGTAGGGATTTCCATACAAAGGATGCACGAGAGCTATAAGTATATGAAAGCTCAAAAGGAGAACTAGTGGGTGTGCATCCAACTTGCTTGCTCATGAAGACCTAGGGCAATTTTGAGGAAGCCCGTCATTGGAATATACAAGTCAAGTTATATAATAAAGATTCCCACTAGCTTATGGTGGTGACGAAACGAGAGGCTCTCAATCATGAAGAACGTGGTGCTATTATGAAGCACAAGTGTGGAAAAAGATAGTAGCATTGTCCCTTCTCTCTTTTTCTCTTTTTTTATTTGGGCTCTTGGCCTCTTCTCTTTTTTGGGGGGGGGGGGCTCTTTGGCCTCTTTTTTTTATTTACTCACATGGGACAATGCTCCAATAATGATGATCATCACACTTTTATTTACTCACAGCTCAAAGCTTAGAACGATGGTGACTCTATAGGAAATGCCTCCGGCAGTGTACCGGGATGTGCAACGATCTAGCCCGCAGGAACGTCACCAAGTTACTCTTCACCATATCCTGTTCTCTCATACCTGGTCAATGAAATAACCAGTAGCAAGCCAATGAGTACATTGGATGTACTCGCAAACATCCCATGATATGAACAATGCAATTGGTAGAATAACAAGTAATATGCAGTTTTGGTGGATAGCAGCTTAACTGTAAATAAACATGTTCATGGTTGTGCAACATAAGCTAGATGGTATTTAGAAGAATAGGTTACAAATATCAATATATCTGTCAAGGGTTGAACACTCCGGGTTCACCCGATATACCAAGTCACCAAACTTGGTCATATAAACACCATTAAACACACACACACTTGGTTTATGCGGAAACGACTTGACGTAGTTTAAGTAGGATTACCCAACCGTCCTTGACCGTGGACACGGCTATTCGAATAGTTTTACACTCAGAAGAGGTAGTAAGTTGGACCCACGAGATCCGAGACACTTTCTTGTCATCCACGACTCGCGATATATAATATACGGGGTAAGTACTCGATCAATGCCTTTCCCCCAACGATACTAGACAAAGAGGTCCACTCGATTGGTACCCAGCCCACATGATGTATGTCTTACGGGCACCGACTCTGGACAGTACCATTCATGCGGGGACCAACGGTGTGCCTGGAACACGTAAAAACGGCATAGTCACCCTACCTGGCACGACCCCATCACGAGAGTGAGCAAACATCACTCCTGCCACTAGTAATGTGGCTCTTTGCTAGCACCGACCAGAGTAATCAACAAAGCCTCGTCCCATAAAGGGGTAACGTGGTCGTACATGTAAGGTTGGGACAGTCGACACATCATAAATCTAATTCCATTTCCAAAACCACTCACACCAAAATACCCGGCGCACCACTTCACCAAAAGTGGCCACCTAACTCATCATCACCCTCACGCATTAGTGGCACCCGACGGGGTTTTCATAAAGTTTTGATTTTATACCATCATCATGCTCATGCTACTATGCTTAGATCTGCTCGTCAACATTATGTTAGCTTGACCCTCATAGGTGGTAGGATCATGATCAACATGCACGTGCTCCGTAGGAGCCATCGGTAACATCACCTCCATGATTTACCGATACTTATGATCACATGCAACAGAAATATTTTCTCTACTAGCATGCAATATAACATATGTTCAAAACATGGTCAAAGGGCTGCTTGCCTTTGCTCACATAAGTCCTCTGGGTCTTCGAGATATTCTGATCCACTTCGAGTACTCAGACTACTCCGTCAATTAAAGCTTGCTAGAGGAGAGTTGGACCATGAGGGATTTTTAATGGACGAAGGGAGGAATATGTGATCTTAAAGGAAGGCTACATAAAATATCTTGATAAAAATGAGTGGAGGCACTCATTCAATAGAGCATAATTTTAGAAATATTTAGGAAGTTGTTTCACTGGATTTGGAGTTGAGGTGAATATTCTATGTATTTTCTAATATGGGATAAATAGCAAAAGGGAGCTATTTATTTATTGCAGCGGAAATATGCCATAAAAATGTTGACCAAGGCTCTAAAAATAGGGTATGATGATAGATAGTTCTGGAAATTGGAATCACTCCATTTGGAGTTGATTTGAACCCTATAGGATTTTTGAAAGGGGGGCTAAATATATTAAAATATGTGTTTGAATAATAGCATAATAGAAAAATTGCTTGGAAAAATGTGCAAAGCACATCTTTGGATATGTCTTGATTTTAGGACCTGCAGAAATTTGAATCAACATTTTTGGAGTTAGAATGATTTTAATATGGATTTCTGAAGTTTACAGATAAAAGGAAATTAAGAAAAAGGAGCTCTGCCATAGGGGCTATCTTGCGACCAGGGCGCTGGAGAGGCAGATGGGTTGGCCCAGCTGTGCGAGCTGGCCAGCAGGGCGGCCACGCCGAAGGCGCACAACAACTTTACGCTTCCAGCGCGGGGAGGCGCACGTGAAGGAGCCCGCCTCCACTTAACGCATCGGGCCCAGCCACGCGAGCCGCTTACAGGCGGGGCCCGCTCGCCGGGGTCTTCCCCTACCTCTGTTCGATCTGGGCATGCACGGGGGCACAGCCAGCCAATGCAGGGGCCGGCTCCGGCGGCTCCAGCCGCTCACTGGCGGCGCTCCGGCCAGCAGAGGCTCGGGGCAAGGCCTCTCGCGCCTGAGGAGGAGCCAGCTCCGCAAGGGGAGCCTCGGGGCGAGGGAGCTCTGTGCCATGGCCGAGGCCGACGGCAAATGTCGCGGTGAGGCGGCGGCTCGGCCACCTAGAGGTAGAAATGGGGCACGGGGAAGATGCGGAGGGGCTGCATGGCCCCCGGGGCACCACTATGCAGTCGGGGGAGGGCTGGCAAGCCCCGGTTGCACGGAGGTAGATGCGGCTCTACGGCGGCCATGGGAGGAGAAGGGGCTCAAGGGGAAGCTCTGGAGGAGCCCAAGGAAGAGGGGGAGAGATGCGAGAGCAGCAAACGCTCGAGGGAGAGGATAAAGGAGAGGGGCGACGTGGTGGAACTCGGAAGCTCTCTGGATGGTCCTCGTGCATGGATACCATGCACCCCAGAGGGAGTTTGGAAGCTAGTTGGTGATGGGGAGTGCTTGGAACGGTCAAAAGGAGATGATGAGACATGCTAGGACATGGAGTGGCTGCCTGATTCGAGTTGTGGGGCAAGGTTAAGGTGCAGAGCACCAGTTTTGCATGCCAGGGTGGTGGTCATCATGGCTACTTGTTCCTACACCAGCATCTTGACCAGTCAAAGGTGTCTGGGAGGTGGGGCATGATATCAGGAGGGTGAGTGAGGTTAAATCTGTAATAGAAAACTTAGGGCTAATGAAAGTGGGTCTCAAATGGGAAGTCTTGGGGAAAATTTATGTCTGGCAGTGTTAGCTATGCAAGGACTACAACACTGCCAAGTTTGAGCTCAAGCAATGAAGGGTAGCTAGTCCTTGTTGTACATAGTTATATCTCAGCCAGAAATGAACTTGTAGATGTGCTGCTCATTTTCTCCACATGAGCATGCCATCTCTTGGTTTGAAACAATGCTTTGGGATGCTAGGGACCCTCTGGAAAGAGATGGGGGCTTTGGCTTAAGCAGAAGTGGGACAAGAGGGGTAAAAATGGTGATCAAATGGTGAAAATGAGTGGTAGCTACAAGGGGTCTCTGTCCAATAATTGACCTGTGGCCATGGAAAAGCTACTCGAGTAAAAAGGTAACTAGCGGAGGCTGTGGTAGAAAGTTGAGCTCAAGTGTAAAAGTGGAAGGAACCAAAGGAGCCACTTTAGTGAGTGCACACAATGTGTTTGATGAGTGTCAAGGCAACCAGATGGACTTCAATTGATATGAAACTTAACAGGATTAAATAATAGATGAAAATAAGCTTGGACACCAAATTAGGGATTTGGTGGACCAGGTTTCCAATATAGACTTGGAAAACCCATGAAATGGGCAGAAATGACTTTCTGCTTGCAAAACTATTCAAATCAATTCCCACAAATCCAATATTTTGTGTGGGGGGATTATTTGAGCATTAATGCATGTCCAAAAAGTTTGGGGTCAAATGGAGAAACTTTATAATGTAAAGTTTTCCAAAGTCAGAAATCACCAGAGAGGGTTTTGAGGGGCTTGGGACTAGGTGTGCAGAGCGGCCCCTGAATCCTTCCCGCTTCGTATACAAGAAGGAAAATTTTAGTTCTAGCTTGGTTAAAGTACGTGAGTTCAATTTGTGCTAGCTTAGCACATTGGCGGGCCGCCGCCTTGCACCCCTACTTGGGACAAGTTCTTCTATTCTCTGTGATGCACCACTTGGTGTGGATGCATTATTGGAGTATCAGAACATGTCCACCAAATTTGAGCACAATTGGAGACTCTTGGCAACATAGAGTTGCTCAAATTTGGATATGTACAGATAGGGTTTTAGAATAATTAGGGGAGTCAAATCAACTTGGATTGAGATGAAACTTGGCAAGATCATCAAACATATCATAGGTGACATGCTGGAATTTTACAGGAATTTATTGAGAATATTTTTTATAAAAATATTCCAAAAGCTTGAGATAGGCGGGAAGGGTTTTGAAGGGTTTTTCTAATATTTTGAACATGAACATGTGTTGAAACTCATATATATGGAATATATATGTCCACTGAGTTTCCCTAAATTTTCTCAAATATTTTGAATGCAATAAAAATAACTTCCCTTCATAAGAGATCATTTTTGGCCTCACAGGAAGGCATTTAAATGAAATAGTAAAATAACTTTTTAAAATAATAATATTGTGGTTCTGGGAAGTAATTTTGATAATGGGTATTAAATAAAATAATTGGTGCAAAATAAATTCCCTAATTTGAGGACTTGTGGTACAAATCCCATCTGAGCGGTTTTGAAAGCTTAATCCAAAGAAATGCCTTTTGGTGAAAATAATATTTGGTAAAATAGTTTCTGGTCCTAAACACATGGTATGATCTTTAGGAAGGAGTTTTGAGTTAAGGAGGTGAGTCTCAAGAGTAACGGGGATTATTGAGAATCAAACACAAGCATACAAGCAAGCACGCAAACAATAGTCACTTCAAGCATCGTAAGCATTCACAATTTTTTTTAATTGGTCCTAATTTGATCGTACGCTAATCATACACGCAAATGCGTACGACCAAGCTCAAGGACTCACGGGAAGATATCACAACACAACTCTAGACACAAATAAAAGATACAAGCTTCATATTACAAGCCAGGGGCCTCGAGGACTAGAATACAGAAGCTCGATAAACACACGAGTCAGCGGAAGCAACAAATATCTGAGTACATACATTAAACATGAGGTGACTTAGATAAGGCTAGCACAAAAGATACAACGATCGAACGAGGCGAGGCCTCCTGCCTGGGAGCCTCCTAACTACTCCTGGTCTTCAGCGACCTCCACGTAGTAGTAGGCATCGTCGGGGTAGCAGTCGTCGGCGGCGGGATACTCCATCTCCTGGGCTCCATCATCTGGCCGCAACAACGGATCAAGGGGGAAAAGGGGGAGCAAAGCAACGGTGAGTACTCATCCATAGTACTCGCAAGACTGACATCAAAACTATGCTAAGTATGCATCAGTATCAAAGGAAGGGGTTTGTATGTGCACTGACTGTAGCAATGCGAGAAAGAGAGGGAAGGCCTAGTCCTATCGAATACTAGCATCTTCATGGGTCTTGCAACAATAGACGAGAGTAGAATAGGTAACATAGATAATAGTCATGTTGTTGCAGCAATATTTTTTTTTGACCGGCTACTGTAGGGAAAACCCCCCACGGCCATTTTCCTTTATTCCCATAAATGAGAGTAGTATGTACAAGAGGAGATTTAGAATGTACAAGGGGAAGAAGAGCAAAGGATTACAAACCTCAAGGAGGCAAAAAGGAAATCCATTTAAGGAGATCATCCCTGAAACTAGCCTTAATTCTATGAGCTAACACAGAAATGTCATGAATGAATCCAGATCTCCATTTTCTGAACTTTGGCTGCTCCTGGTTGAAGACCTTTGCATTTCTGATAATCCAGATGTTCCAACATGCAGTGAAAACCACCTCAGCAAAAAAAGGGTTATGAAAGTCCTTTCTAGCCGCAACAGCGGCACTCCACATAGATGAACCCTGCCATGTGATCTGCAGGTAATTCCAGACCCTGGTACTGAAAAGACAGTTGAAGAATAAATGATCTCTGTCCTCCTTGACTCGAGCGTGGCATAGAACACAAAGGTTGGAATCAGAGACCTTCCAGTGACGCCGTTCTAGCATATCTTGAGTGTTTAGCCTGTCCATGATGAGCATCGAGGCAAACATCTTAATCTTCATAGTACAGCAGCTTCTCCAGATCCAGTTAAGTAAAGGGTTTGGTACAATGCTGCTGTGAATATGAGCATAGTATCTCTTGGCTGTGTAGACCTTAGCATCCTTTCCCCATACCCATCTGTCAGAGGCCTGATGATTAAGATCCAGGTCCTGAAGCAAAGATTGGACCGAAAGCAGTTCCTGATAAGCTTGAGCAGACAGTGGTAAGTGAAACATGGAGAGCATGTTGTCATCATAAAAGGCAGTAAAGATCTCTTGAGCTATGCAGAAAGGGTCAGCCACAAAAGAGAACAGCCTTTGGAATCTGGCCGCCAATGGCATAATGGAGTTTCCAATCAACCAGGAGTCAGACCAGAACAGAAAGGAATCACCCTTGTTTGGCAGAACATATGTAACTGATCTGAATTTGTCAAGCCGTTTACAGATACCCTTCCACCAAAAGGAACCACAAAGTGTAGTTCCCTGAGGTATAGTGTTATGATAATAAGTGTTCCAAATCAGATGAACCCAAGGGATATCAGCATGATTGAGGAACTTATCAGCATGTTTGAGCATGATTGCAGCAATATTAATATGAAGTCAGGCCGAGAGATTCTCCCTCGACTCCCTGCGAGGAAGCAATCCCGGAGCAACATTCCAGTTAAGTAACAATTGTAGTTGTATAAGATCGGGGCACAACGCCAAGTCGTCCTGTAACTGTGGACAGGGCGATCCGAATAGTTAATTTTCATCCCTGCAGGGGCGCACCAAGTTTCCCGTCACGCTCGATAAAATCTTGCCGGACACACTTTCCTGGGTCATGCCCGGCCTCGAAACATTGACATGTCGCAGCCCCACCTAGACTCAACAAAGAGGCCAGCCCGCCTGTCTAAATCCTAATCTCGCAGGGCTCATGGGCCCATCACCCTTTGCACTCCTGCATGATGCGTGGGCGGCCGAGGTCAGTCCTAGCACCCCTTATTACAAGCGAGATACCTATTCGGACCACTCGGACGCGCGCCGCTCCATTGCTGACGTGTGAAGAGCTTGGGCTGATACCACGACGCTGAGTACCCATAAATTCTCCCCGTAGCCGGTTAGTGCGAAATGGTCTCCGACCAACCCCGATCAAATACCCAAATCCATTAACATTTTAATTAACTCATCGACACATCCACGCGGGAATCCACCCGCCTAACATTTATTCATCAATGTTCCCAGTAACACGGTCAAGTAACTGTGTGGTTGTAACATCAGGGGGATCCCAGGCATCACCCTCATTGGATTCCGAACAATGTAACCCTGAAGGTGGACTTAGAGGAATCACCCTAGAGGGGTTGTACGATAGAGTCATCGTCGGGACTGGTGAAGGAGGAATCGCGAGCATCTACGGAAAGCTGGCACCGCCGCCATTTCATTCCTGCCATCGAGGCGATCCGGGAATGCCTGTGGCTAGTGCTACGTCCCTGGCGGTGGAGGGGCCTTCGGGCGGCGGTGGCATCTAGTGAAGCAGTGTGAGCCAGAGAGAACTACGGGCATGAGGCGCATCTACGCGACGACGCACCGAAGCAAACGGTGGCGTCGGTTGGACCAAAAGGTCACCGGAGATGCACCGACGTCGAGCTCGGATGGAAGCGAGCCTTGGCTCCGGTGGGATCGGGTGCAAGAGGACGGGATCGAGCAAGCGAGGAGAGGGGGAAGGAGAGGGGCCTCACCACGATCTTGTAGGGGTATAAAGTGGGCTCGGGGAGGCTCGATGGCGACGAAATCCGATGGTGAAGCTCCGGCGTCCCGAGGAGGAAGACGACGGGGATCAGGCGATGTCGGGCCTCCAAGGCCCGACCCAGCGGTCGAGGAGGAAGATATGGACGCGACGGAGCTTCTCGGCGTGACGGCAAGGCGCGAGAGGCACGGGGGGCATGGCTAGCCGACGACCATGGCAGCGATTGCACTCGGGTGAGGGAGGGAGGAGACAGGGGGTGAGAGAGGGGGGATGGGGGTGAGCTAGGGTTCCAGGGAGGGTGCGGCGGTTTTTGTAGCCGGCAAGGGGGCACGGGATGCGTGCCACGGCAATGGGGAAGGCCGGTGGCGGCCATCGGTCATGGCCACGTCTCCTCCCGTGAGCAGTGGGAGGAAGACGATGGGGGAGGTGGGCTGGGCCGGCTGGGTCACTTAGGCCCAGCCACATAGGCCTTTTTATTTTGTTTTATTTCTATTTTCTTTTTTATATATATTTCTAGTTTCATTTATTAATATTAATATATTTGCAATAATTCTCTTCACCAAAAATGTGCCACTTGGTCCATAAAACACTTTGCAATATTCCACATGGCCAAATACACTTTGGGCATTTTTGGAAATTGTTTGATTTATCCAAAGGAATTGAAGAGCACTTTTAAATGTAAATTGGTGCTGTTATTAAAGGTGGGGTCCACACCATATATTTGGTGATGTTGTTTTCCTTAACAACATTTGTTTTGTGATTTATAACAAATGTGCAACAATTTTCTTTTGATGTTTGCAACTTTATTTTATCACAATAAAATTCAAGGGCCTTTTTCGAAGGAATATGAAATGAGATATGAGTTTCAACTTGATCATATCTAATTTAGCAAAATGATCTGCTGCTAATCATGGTCATCACTGTAGCTTAATTACAATGCTCACTTTAGCAAAAGCTAAGGATGCCACACAGAGACAGACACCCGCCAGCCATCTTTATGCAACAAGTTGCATGTGAGTCGATGGAACCAGTCTCTCGTACATGGATGAGTAAAGTTGGTCCGGGCCACTTCATCCCACAATACCGCTAAATCAAAAAAATACTAAGGAGGCAAACAATCTGAATATCAACGCCCACAAACTCATTTATGTTCTACACATGATGTCATCTACGCATAGACATAGCTCTGATACCATTGTTGGGTAATGATGCATGGGAAACAAAAAATTTCCTACGCTCACCAAGATCGATCTAGGAGATGCACATCTATAAAAGGAGTGATTGAATCTACATACCCTTGTAGATTGCTAAGCGGAAGCATTCAAGAATGCGGTTGATGTAGTGGTACGTCTTCGCGGTCCGATCACGATCCGTCCCACGAACTCCCGATCAAGCATTGAACGGACGACACCTCCGCGTTCAACACACGTACATCTTGGTGACGTCTTCACCTCCTCGATCCAGCGAGCGATGGTGAAGTAGCAGCCTGAGTCCTCCGACATCACGATGGCGCAGTGAGGTGATGGTGGTGATAGCTGAGCAAGGCTTCGTCGTGCGATGTTTAGAGGAGAAGAACTACGATGGAGAGGAGGAGCAGTGCAGCAACATGTTGGTGTGTTGCTGCCCTCTCTCTTCGTCTTTATATATATATGGGGAAGGGAGGAGGGGCGGGCGCCCTAGGGTTTCCCCTAGGGGTCGGGGGCCAAGGTGGAGACAACGTCGAGGGTGGGCCCTCCCACCTAGGGGCCTTGCCACGCAAGTTTGGGGTCGTCTGCTGCCCTAGGGGGTGAGGCCCTCCATTTGGACGAACTGGGCTGAGGTGTGGGTGGTGCCCAGCCCTTTGTGGGCTGGTGTGCCACCTTTCCTTGGCCCATGAGCCCCCAACACTTGCTAGGGCCTCTCGAAAGTCCTTTCGGCACTGTGTCATTTCCCCGATATGCCCCGAAACACTTTCAGACTCCGATGACCTTCATCCTATATATCAATGTTCACCTTCACACCATTTCGGAGTTCATCGTCATGTTTGGGATCTCATCCGGGACTCCGAACAAGCTTCGGTCACCAACACAATGACTCGATTATGCTTATATCATCACCGAACCTTAAGTGTGTAGACCCTTCGGGTTCGAGAACTATGCGCACATGAGCGAGACACTCTCCGGTCAATAACCAACAACGGGACTTGGATGCCCATACCGGTTCCTACATATTCTACGAAGATCTATATCGGCCCAACCTCGATGTCAAGGATTCAATTAATCCCATATATAATTCCCTTTGTCCATCGATATGTTAACTGTCCGAGATTCAATCGTTGGTATCTCCATACCTAGTTCAATCTCGTTACCGGCAAGTCTCTTTACTCGTTCTGTAATACAAGATCTTGTGGCTAACTCTTTAGTCACATTTCTTGCAAGCTAGTTGTGATACTGTATTACGGAGTGGGCCGTGAGATACCTCTCCGTCACACGGAGTGACAATCCCGGTCTTGATCCATGCCAAGTCAACGAACACCCTTGGAGATACCTGTAGAGCACCGTTATAGTCACCCTGTTATGTTGCGACGTTTGATATACACAAGGTAGTCCTCCGGTGTCAGTGATTTGCATGATCTCATGGTCATAGGAATAGATACTTGACATGCAGAAAACGAAAAGACCTCGATGACGCCTAGAGGGGGGGTGAATAGGCTATTTAAAACCTTCTTCAGATTTGGCTTGAACCTGATGCGGAAATAAACTAAGAGGGTACTTGTCAAGCACAAATCCTAAATGCACTAGGCACTGCAACGTGTATCAACAACATGATCTACTAAGATGGGCACAATGCAGTTACTAACAAGCACAAGTAAGTTACACAAACTTACTTGAGCTATATCACACGACAAGTAGGTAAGTAACACAAGATACTAGATCACACTATATCACACGATATATCAAGGGCTGCAAGTATGTACGTGTGGATATAGAGGGTATGCTTGAATGATTAATCTTGTACAAGAAATAGCCAACACAATATAATGACGATATGCAATGTTGAAAGGATCGATATGGTTGGCTAGAGGGGGGGTGAATAGACAACGACCACTTTTTAATTAATCTTAACAAGTTAAGGTAAACACTATACGGGTTCACAAATAATATGACAATGAGGTGAACCCTATAGAAGATAACAACAAGAACTATTAAGACAAGTAAGATATAGTCACAAGCATAAGCAAATACAAAGTAAAGGGTAGAGATAACCACAAGTGGAACCGATGGAGACGAGGATGTGTTACCGAAGTTCCTTCCCTTTTACAGGAAGTACGTCTCCGTTGGAGCGGTGTGGAGGCACAATGCTCCCCAAAAGGCCACTAAGGCCACCGTATTCTCCTCACGCCCTCGCACGATGCAAGGTACCGTGATTCCACTATAGGTGCCCTTGAAGGCGGCGACCGAACCTTTACAAACAAGGTTGGGGCAACTCCACACAAAGCTTGGAGGCTCCCAACTAAACCACGAAGCTTCACCACAATGGAATATGGCTTCGAGGTGACCTCAACCGTCTAGGATGCTCAAACACCCAAGAGTAACAAGATCCGCAAGGGATTGGTGGGGGAATCAACTTTTCTCTTGGTGGAAATGTGGATCTAGGCCTTCTCAACCAATCCCTAAAGAATCAACAAGTTTGATTGGCTAGGGAGAGAGATCGGGCACTTTAGAGCTTGTGGAGCAACAATGGAGCTTAGAGAGGTAAGAGATAGGGTTCCTCAGCTAGAAGAACCCTTTATATAGTGGGGGGGAAATCAGACCGTTTTCCCACTCTCTGCCCGAGTACCAGCGGTACTACCGCCGTGCCGGAGCGGTACTACCGCTGCCTGGCGGTACTACCGCTGGCTGCAGCGGTACTACCGCTGGGCCTCCAGCGGTACTACCGCTGACACCAGCGGTACTACCGCTGGCCCCTTGGTAGTGCACAAGCACTACTACCGCCGGGAAAGTCTTCGCAAAAGGGTCCGTCCACGAACTACCGCTAGGTAGGTGGAACAAAACACCTGGAGCGGTACTACCGCTGACCAGGGGCGGTACTACCGCTGGCTAGCGGTACTACCACTGGCACCAGCGGTACTATCGTTGGGGACCATTTTGCAGAGATTATCGAGATGAATAGGCGAGGGCCGCTCCAAAAGATAAGGAAAGGGAGAATGTGAAGTGTGCGTGTGTAAAGATAGATTCCACCCAAACCTTTCCACTACGGATCCCCTCTTAATAGTACGGCTTTCCTATGACTCAAATAAAGAGAATGGTAGAGAGCGTCGTGCTTCCGTTCCAGAAGAGAGGAGACGTGTCGTCTTGTGCCGTTGACGAGTGTTACCTGAAACCTTGACACACACGATTAGTCCTGTACGGTACTGTCATCAATCACCAAAATTACTTAGGCATAAACTATGCCTCAACAATCTCCCCCTTTTTGGTGGATTGATGACAATACCGGATTTGCACAGAGAATAATATGAGAACAAAAAGATAGAGATATATGACAATACGGGACATATGACTCACAGCATATGATGGAAATAAATCTCACATAAGATCATGTCTCACAAAAGATAGCAAACGAGAATCAAACCAAGTTCGAAGCAAACCATACGAGATAAAGCAAAGCAATGCAAAGTTCGAAATGAAAGCAAATCCTAGACTCTCTCCCCTTTTGGCACAAGACACCAAAAAGGGGCACACCTAATGCCACAGGTAACTACTCCTCGTCTTCAGGATCACCAGACTCGTCTGTCCCCTCCTGGTCGGTCTGCTCCTCCTCTTCTGCCTCATCGCCAGACCACTGGTACCCCTGAGCCTGCATCAAAGTGGCCTCAGGAGGGATGTCGTCCTCTGAGCCACTGGAGATGTCCACATCCAAGGTCCTGAGAACACGCTTATGCCTCTAGCGGCTCTGCTTCTGAGCCACATGTGTCTGGTACTGACCCTTGGCCTGCATACAGAAAAGTGTCTTCATCTTGTCCTGCAGTTTGATAGCCCAAGATGGCATGGCAGACGAGCGGGACTGAGAGGCAGTTCCTCTGTCAGCAGCGGTCTCTGTATCAGTATCCATGTACTCAGAGGATGTAGATGGGTTGGCCCACTTGTCCTTGACGCGAAGCCTGATCGGGTCATGCACAATGTAATCAGACTGTGCGTAGAGCACCTCATCCGGAAAAGCCTGTTCCCACTTATGGCAAATGTATGCGAACAGGTAAGGCCCCTAGATATGAACCTTACGATTGATGATGCAGTTCCAGAGCTCTGTGAACATCACATCTGAAATATCCAGCTGAGCAGACTCCTGAGACATAGCCTCCTCACACAGTAACAGCATCTCAGCCAAGTATCCATGGACCTCATCAAAGTTACCACTCCGAGGGAAGAGGGTGTTGCGAAAGATCCGATGCATGATGTCCAGGTGCTTGGGAAGCACCCCCTTCCTCAGATACAGCGGCTGCAGTCTGTCCTTTGCGGGGGCCCTATCGGTGGGGGCTGCAGCATGAGGACGCAGCCCAAGAGGAGTATCAGCACCCTGAAAGTCAATGTGAAGGAACTGCATGAATTCAGTCCAGGAACCGGTCATCTTCTTCGACCCAGTCATCCAGATCATGGAACGATGTGCATCAGGAGAGAAATGGACTGTGACATAAAACTGAGCCACTGCAGTGGGATCAAAGTCCGTCTTGAAGGTGATGATGTCTTTGATGCCCAGTTTGTCAACCAGAGAGAGGGCATCACCAAAGTAATCCAGGTTCCGCTGAAGATGTGTCAGATCAATCCACTGAACAGAGACATGGTTCTTCTTGAAGGAAGCAATAACATCCCGATAGATCCTGCACTGGTCCCTTGCCCAGACATTTTCAACCCCATCGATCACTTCCCTCTCCTTGAGATAGGGGTTCTTGGTGCGAAAGTGCAGGAAGTCCTTGGGGGACATTGTACGGATATTGACCCTCTTGTCCTTGTGAGCGACCTTCTTGAAGGACTTCTTCTTGGGAGGCAGACCAGACGTGGCAGACCCCTCGGGCACCTCTGTGTTGCGAAACTGTTTGGACGCCGTGTCCCGTGGGGGTTCGAACGGCGAGCAGAGCCACCTGTGACACAGACCACAAAGCGAAAAAGAGGCGACAAGAAAAGTCAAGGCAATGAATCTTGAAAACGCAGAAAAAGTAAACACGCATTGCTAAGCACAAAACACAAAAAATACACCGTGAATGCTCCTGGCGGTAGTACCGCCACCCCTGGCGGTAGTACCGCTAGGGCCTAGCGGTAGTACCGCCAGTCCTGGCGGTAGTACCGTTGGGGGTCATAGCGGTAGTACCGCCACCCCTGGCGGTAGTACCGCTGGGGTCCTAGCGGTAGTACCGCTACCCCCTGGCGGTAGTACCGCTGGGGGTTTGACTTTCAGATCTGACATATAAAACTCGTTTTCGAGGGCATGGACAGAATATGAACACTAAGACGTACACCCCAGCCCTACTGTCATGAGGAACACTTAGTAACAAGAGGTACAAACATGCCTAGGCAAGAGAGAGCACGTTTTAGATCTAATCCAAAAGTTCAAGTATTCGATCTAAGACGATGAAATCCTAGAGCATGGCAGCAAACACAACAACAAACCATCGGACCTATACTCCCCTCAAATATTTCCTTCATGCCATCCAATAACTAGCCATAGGATCAACAAGATGAATCCAATCCCCAATGCTCATAACCCTAGAACACGAAGAACAACCAAATAGAAGAAGGGAGGAGCTTTACCGGGATTCATGGCTCTTGGAGTAGGAAGAAGAGATGAAGCAACCCTTCCACACCAACGGGGAGAAGGAGCTCCACGAAATGAGATCCAAACAGGGGGTTTTCGGGCTAGGGGAGGGAGGAGCCGCAAGGAAGAAGAAACAGATGTAAAAATCGGGCTCCCCCTCCCTTTATATAGCCCAAGGGGTACGGGCCAGCGGTAGTACCGCTGTGGCCCCGGCGGTAGTACCGCTAGCTGGCGGTAGTACCGCCAGGTGCAGTGGTAGTACCGCTGGGGTCCTGGCGGTAGTACCACTCCCCCTGGCGGTAGTACCGCTCCCCCTTGAAACCCTAGAAATTTTCTAGCTGGTTGTGTTAGATTTTGAATCCTGGCGGTAGTACCGCCATACCTGGCGGTAGTACCGCTGGGGTCCTGGCGGTAGTACCGCTACCCCTGGCGGTAGTACGGCTGGGGTCCTGGCGGTAGTACCGCTACCCCTGGCGGTAGTACCGCTGGGGTCCTGGCGGTAGTACCGCTGTACATGTTTCAACACGGCTAAGGAAAAAGGGAAACTTGGGCACATGACAAGTGAGTAAAAAGGGATGACATCCAAGAAAATGTACTGACTTGTCATTGTATATCCTCTCCTTTATACGCAAGAGAGGATGGAGGGGCGGTGGCCGAGGCCACCTGTGTTTGAGACAATGGTATGACACCGCGAAGAATTATCCTTGGGTTCATGACCAATGCTCGTCTTTGAAGCACAAGTGTCATTTGACAATGGCTAAAGTGAAAGACTAGATTGATTTACGCATAATGGGGGGAGGGAGAGTTCATTGAGAGAACAACACTCCCCCTATGTCCATGCCTACATCTAGACCAAGATGAAATGTAAAGTGAGGTGCAACATGCCTAGTTTCAATCCACATTACTTGAATCAATGATATTTAGCTCATGCCTTAACTCCCGGAACCTTGCTTCATCTAGTGGCTTGGTGAAAATATCTGCAAGTTGCTCTTCAGTGTGGATGAAGTGAACCTCAATATCACCTAGCTTGATATGTTCACGGATGAAGTGATGACGAATATCAATATGTTTGGTTTTGCTATGTTGCACTGGGTTGAGGGAAATCTTGATGGCGCTTTGATTGTCACATAGAAGAGGCACTTTGTCACAAGTGACACCATAATCCTTTAAAGTTTGCCTCATCCATAGCAATTGTGCACAACAACTTGCAGCTGCCACATACTCAGCTTCGGTGGATGATAAGGAGACACAGTTCTGCTTATTTGAAGACCAACTTACCAAAGAGCGACCAAGGAATTGGCACCCTCCAGATGTTGACTTCCTCTCCACACAATCTCCAGCCCAATCTGAGTCAGAATAGCCAACTAGATTAAAGTTTGCTCCTTTGGGATACCAGAGGCCAAAGTTTGGGGTATGAGCCAAATATCGAAAGATTCGTTTGACAGCCATGTAATGACTTTCTTTTGGTGCGGATTGAAACCGTGCACATATCCCTACACTCAACATAATATCCGGTCTAGATGCACAGAGGTAAAGGAGGGATCCAATCATGGAGCGGTATACCTTTTGATCCACTGCTTTACCATTGGGATCACTGTCAAGCTTGCATCTGGTTGGCATGGGGAACTTGACCGGTTTGACATCTTCGAGCTCGAACCGTTTGAGCATGTCTTGAGTGTACTTGGCTTGTTTGATGAATGTCCCTTCTAGACCTTGTTTAATCTCGAACCCGAGGAAAAACTTCAACTCTCCCATCATGGACATCTCAAACTTCTCAGTCATTAGCGTAGCAAATTCTTCATTGAATGAAATGTTAGGAGAGCCAAAGATAATATCATCAACATATAGTTGGCATATGAACAAATCCCCTTTAACCCTCTTAGTAAAAAGAGTGGGATCAATCTTCCCAATTTCAAACCCACGATCTTGTAACAACTCAGTAAGGTACTCATACCACGCGCGTGGGGCTTGTTTAAGGCCATAGAGTGCCTTATTGAGTTTGTACATATGATTGGGGAGCTTGGGATGTTTGAATCCCGGGGGCTGTTTGACATATACCAACTCATTCAAAGGACCATTAAGAAATGCACTTTTCACATCCATTTGCTGTAATTTGAAGTTATGATGAGAAGCAAATGCAAGTAACATGCGAATAGATTCTAGACGAGCAACAGGGGCAAAGGTTTCACCGTAGTCGATACCCTCGACTTGGGAGTAGCCTTGAGCCACCAATCTTGCCTTGTTTCGAATCACAATTCCATTTGCATCTTGCTTGTTCTTAAATATCCATTTGGTACCAATGACATTATGTTCCTTCGTTGGTCGAGGCACTAAATCCCAGACTTGGTTGCGCTCGAAGTTGTTAAGTTCTTCGTGCATGGCCATAAGCCAATCCTCGTCATCGAGCGCTTCCTGTACCTGTTGAGGTTCACAATACGAGACAAACGCGTGATGCTCACAATAATTCCAAAGCTGTTGACGGGTAGATACTCCCCTTTTTAAACTACCAAGAACATTCTTCATAAGATGTGACTTGGCTCTCAGCTTGTTCGCATTCTTGGCTGCTCGACGCTCCAAGAGTTCTTCATTAGATAACGGAGGAGCATCGACTTGTATCTTTTGTTTGCCCTTGCGTCTTGAGCCGGTTGTTGGAGCTCCAGACGGGAATTGTGAGACAGTCTCCTGATCATCTTGTCCTTCGACTCTAGCAGGTTCACTAGTTTGATCTTGTATTAGTGGTTGCTCTTGATCTTGATCTTGTGCTGGTTCAGGGTCTTGTAGTAGTGCTTGAATATCATGGGGCATATCACCATTGTTAGGCAATTGATGTTGACCGTGAGCTTGATCAACTTGTTGAGAGTCTTCTCTTTGTTCATCGGAAGCGTGTGGGGCTTGTGGGGGTGATGGCTCCACTTGAGTAGAGCATTGTCCTTCTCCTTCGGCCACAAGGGGTTCCTCAATGGGGAGTATTTGACCAATCCCCATTCTTCTTATGGCTTCGGGAGGAATTTCATCACCTATATCACAAAGACCACTTTGCTCCACTTGGGAGCCATTATTTTCGTCAAACTCTACGTTACACGTATCCTCAATTAGTCTGGTGGACTTGTTGAGGACACGGTAAGCATGAGAGTTTGTAGCATAACCAACAAAGATACCCTCATGTGCTCTAGAATCAAATTTAGCTAACCGAGCTCCCTTTTTAAGAATGAAACACTTACAACCGAATACCCGGAAGTACTTGAGATTGGGTTTGTTTCCAGTTAGAATCTCATACGGAGTCTTGTTCAAGCCTTTGCGGATGTAGAGCCGATTGGACGCATGACATGCTGTGTTGATGGCCTCTGCCCAGAAGTTGTATGGAGATTTGAATTCTGCCATCATTGTTCTTGCAGCGTCTATCAAGGTCCGGTTCTTCCTTTCTGCCACGCCGTTTTACTGAGGGGTATATGGTGCAGAATATTGGTGCTTTATTCCCTCATCACCTAGAAACTCATCTAGGGTGTAGTTCTTGAACTCGGTGCCGTTGTCACTCCTAATCATCAAGATCTTTGCTTCATGTTGACGTTGCGCTTCATTAGCAAAGTTGATGACCGTTTGTTGAGTTTCACTCTTCCTTTTGAAGAAATATACCCAGGTATATCTTGAGTAGTCGTCAACAATCACTAAGCAATATTTTCTGCCTCCAAGACTATCAAATGTTGGAGGACCAAACAGATCCATATGGAGAAGTTCCAATGGCCTCTTAGTGTAGATAAGAGTCATTGGACGATGAGCAGTTTCATGAATCTTTCCTTCAATGCAAGCACTGCAAACACGATCTTTAGCAAAGCTCACATTTGTTAGTCCACGAACATGGTCCCCTGTCAGAAGACTTTGCAAAGATCTCATATTGACATGAGCTAAACGGCGATGCTAAAGCCAGCCCACGTCAACTTTAGCCATTAAACATGTCGCAGTCTTAGTGGGTCGCTTCGAGAAGTTCACCACATAGAGACCATTTTCGACATGTCCAACATAGGCTACTTTAAGAGTCTTTCTCCTTAGGAGGACCACAGTGTCGATATTAAAGAATGTGGAAAAACCCATGATTGCAAGTTGACGAACCGAAAGTAAATTGTAGGCAAGTGACTCAACAAGCATGACCTTCTCAATAGATAAATCTTGAGAGACGACCACCTTACCAAATCCCAATACCTTTGACGAGGATGCATCGGAGAATTGGACATGGGTGGGCATAGATGGAGAAGGATGCACATCCACCACTAAGTCCTTGCTTCCGGTCATATGATTTGTTGCTCCACTATCGAGCAACCATGACACCCCACCGGAAGCAAACTCCTGCAATAGATCAAGGCTTGGTTTTAGGTACCCATTTTTTAATGGGTCCTTTTATGTTAGAGACAAGGGTCTTAGGAACCCAGATAGCCCATTCAATATCTTCATCGTAAGAACCAACAAATCTGGCATAAACATGCCCATCACTAGCACAACATAACACATAAGAGGAATTGAGTTTGCCGGCTGTGTTAGTAGGAGCGGTTTTGCCCTTCTTGGGGTTCCCATAGTCCACCTTGTTCCTGTTCACCTTCTGAGTCCCCTCACCCTCTTTGACAAAGATGTCCATGAGGGTGAGAGATCGTTTGTCCTTGTTCTTCCTTTTACCTTTTGACTTGGAGGTAAGTCCAAGTCCTTCCTTTCCTACAACACCCTTTTGAGTGCTCAAAAGATCGTTCAGACTCTTGTCACCTTGTCTGCATGCCACAAGGCCCTTCTCAAGTTTCTCCTTTAACTTGGCATTTTCCTCCACAAGATGAACATGCTCACAACAAGGGTTAGTTGCACAAGTATTATCAATTAACACAAAGGGAGGACAAGTAGAGATCTCCTTGGTAAGCTTTGCTTGGAGTTGATCATGAGACTCTTTCAGAGAGAAATGAACACCTTTCAAGGCTTTGTGGGCCTTGTCAAGTATGTCAAACTCTTCCTTGAGTCTGTCACGGCCAACTTCAAGAGCATACTTTTCAGATTTAAGCATGCGAGTAAGAACAACATCATGATCTAGTTTCTTTTGCATTTTAGCGCAGTCATCGTTATATGACTCCTCAAGAGCCAAACGAAGAGAGCGCTCTTCTTCTAGAGCACTAGATAATTCGGCAATTTCATCGGCATAGTCACGGCTATGTCCCTGAAGCTCGGAGATGGTCTCCTCATGGGACTCAATGAGGTCAGTGGCCTCACCCAGTTGTTCCAAGAGAGCAACAAAGTGCTTCTTGGGTTCTCCCTTAATAGTGCATAGAAACTTATCAAGATCATGCTCATTAAGTTCTCCAACATCACTACCTTCTACACAATTTAACAATGAAGGAGCAGAAGTAATGTTGGTCTTAATGATGGGAGTTACCTGATTGGTACCTTTTGCCATGAGGCACTTGGTGATGTGGTTCTCGTTGGGGGCGTTGAAGAGAGACACCTTCTGGGAAGAGGTAGTGGCGATAGCAACAGTTGCCGTTGCCACTGTATCATCATCATCGCCATCATCATCAGAAGGATACTCCTCCAGGGCCACCATCCCTTTTGGGTGAGGTTTCTTCACAAAGTTGTTCTTGATTGGAAATGATTTGGTTTTGTCTTTGCGAATGAGCTTGCCTCCGTTGTCTTCCCTCTTCTCATAGGGACATTCTGCCACGAAGTGACTCACGTTGCCACAGTTATAACATGTCCTCACTCGTTGTTTGGGTTTGAATCCACTCGAGTTGTTCTTGTTGAAGGTGGGTCTTGAGTTCCTTTTATTTCCCTAGAACTGCCTTGATGCAAGAGCCATGTGCTCATGATAAGCATACTTTGTGTCTTCAGGGCAGCTCTCCTCTTCCTCATCTTCTTCTTCTTCTTCAAGCATTGCTCTTGCTTTCAACGCAAGGTTGGGTGAAGTGGTTTTTGATCGGACACAAGCAAGTGCATTGTCGGCTGTTTCGTTCATGATTGACATTGCAATGAACTCATCCAACACTTCACTGTAAGACAAGGAGTGGAAGTCTGGCCGCTGACGGATGACAGATGACATGGCTTTATTGAAAGGCATGATGGCTTTGAGAAACTTGCGCTTGACCCATGTATCATCCACATCCTTACTCCCATGATCCTTTAGTGCCACAACAATAGCAGTCACCCTCCGATAGAGATCACGAGGGTCCTCGTCTTCCTTCATCACAAACTCATCGGCCTTATCAAGTATCACTTCATAGTTGGATCGTTGAATACTTGAGCTTCCCTTGTATAGTACCATAATATGCTCCCAACAATCCTTGGCCAATGTGAAGGGACGCAAGTGGGGAAGATCTTCAGGTGGCACAGCAGACTGGAGAATAAACAACGCAGAGTGATTATATTGATTGTCTGCATCTTCTCTTGGAGTGAGTTTGCTTGGGTCATGGGGATAATATCCTTGCTCGATAATTCTCCACAAGTTTGTTGAGCTGTGATTCAAATGAGACTTAATAGAAAATACCCAGTTAGCAAAGTCACCTTTCACAAGTTTAGGAGGAGGACCAACAGGATTAAGACGAGGTGCGAGAACGGGTCCTCCATATGTCATGGGAGGTGGAACCGAAGCATATGTTCCAGTCCCATCCTTTTCGTGAGGTGAAGCATGTTGCATACCTTTAGCCGCTTCCTTAGAGGAGTTGGCCTCCGAATCGGAAATGGTGGGTTTAACCACTAAAGCCGGTTCGGGTGAACTTTTAAGACCATCAATTAATTCTTTAAGCATGGTTTTGACTTCGCTCGTCAAGGACGTCTTGAGGGCTGCCATAGCCGTATTCAAGTCGTCCCTTGTGACCGAAGTCAAGTCCATGTCATCGGGTTGCCCACGGTTAACTTTCTCTCCGCCTTCCATACTCTTCGGGTGGTTAAACCCTTAATAAAGAGACGTGGCTCTGATACCAATTGAAAGGATCGATATGGTTGGCTAGAGGGGGGTGAATAGACAACGACCACTTTTTAATTAATCTTAACAAGTTAAGGTAAACACTATACGGGTTCAAAAATAATATGACAATGAGGTGAACCCTATAGAAGCTAACAACAAGAACTATTAAGAAAAGTAAGATATAGTCACAAGCATAAGCAAATACAAAGTAAAGGGTAGAGATAACCACAAGTGGAACCGATGGAGACGAGGATGTGTTACCGAAGTTCCTTCCCTTTGACAGGAAGTACGTCTCCGTTGGAGCGGTGTGGAGGCACAATGCTCCCCAAAAAGCCACTAAGGCCACCGTATTCTCCTCATGCCCTCGCACGATGCAAGGTACCGTGATTCCACTATAGGTGCCCTTGAAGGCGGCGACCGAACCTTTACAAACAAGGTTGGGGCAACTCCACACAAAGCTTGGAGGCTCCCAACTAAACCACGAAGCTTCACCACAATGGAATATGGCTTCAAGGTGACCTCAACCGTCTAGGATGCTCAAACACCCAAGAGTAACAAGATCCGCAAGGGATTGGTGGGGGAATCAACTTTTCTCTTGGTGGAAGTGTGGATCTAGGCCTTCTCAACCAATCCCTAAAGAATCAACAAGTTTGATTCGCTAGGGAGAGAGATCGGGCACTTTAGAGCTTGTGGAGCAACAATGGAGCTTAGAGAGGTAAGAGATAGGGCTCCTCAGCTAGAAGAACCCTTTATATAGTGGGGGGGGGAAATCAGACCGTTTTCCCACTCTCTGCCCGAGTACCACCGGTACTACCGCTGTGCCGGAGCGGTACTACTGCTGGGCCTCCAGCGGTACTACCGCTGACACCAGCGGTACTACCGCTGGCCCCTTGGTAGTGCACAAGCACTACTACCGCCGGGAAAGTCTTCGCAAAAGGGTCCGTCCACGAACTACCGCTAGGTAGGTGGAACAAAACACCTGGAGCGGTACTACCGCTGACCAGGGGCGGTACTACCGCTGGCTAGCGGTACTACCGCTGGATGTAGCGGTACTACCGCTAGCAGTCCAGCGGTACTACTGCTCGCACCAGCGGTACTACCGCCGGGGACCATTTTGCAGAGATTATCGAGACAAATAGGCGAGGGCCGCTCCAAAAGATAAGGAAAGGGAGAATGTGAAGTGTGCGTGTGTAAAGATAGATTCCACCCAAACCTTTCCACTACGGACCCCCTCTTAATAGTACGGCTTTCCTATGACTCAAATAAAGAGAATCGTAGAGAGCGTCGTGCTTCCGTTCCAGAAGAGAGGAGACGTGTCGTCTTGTGCCGTTGATGAGTGTTACCTGAAACCTTGACACACACGATTAGTCCTGTATGGTACTGTCATCAATCACCAAAATTACTTAGGCATAAACTATGCCTCAACAAATGTATGTAGCTCAAGTAACACAAGTAAACCACAAGTAAGGAGTTAGGGTTAAGGATAACCAAGGTCACTGAGACGAAGATGTATCCCGATGTTCACTTCCTTGGAGGGAAGCTAGTCACCGTTAGAGAGGTGGATGTTACCACGAAGGCACACCAACGCCACGAAGGCTCACCCTATTCTCCCTTTGAGATAACACCACGAAAGCGTTTCTCAACCACTAGTGGTAAGCCTTTGAGGTGGCTTCCAAACCCTCACAAACTTTTCCGGGGGAAATCACACGGATTGATTCCTCTCCGAAGAACTCCTACCGCCTAGGAGTCTCCAACCTCCAAGAGTAACAAGATCACGGGGAATGCTCAAAACTTGCTCAAATCACAAATAGCTTGGGTTGAGAGAAGGAGAGGGAGAAGATCTATCTTTTGATTGGAACAACTCTCAAAGGGGCTCACAAATGCTCTTGGGATCTAAGATTTGGAGTGAGCAAATGTGTGTGAGGTGGAAATGTGTTCTTATGAGGATAAGGCTGTGTTAGGCAACCCTCTCACGAAGTGGGAGGGGGGTATTTATAGTGTGGAGAGAAAAAGAGCCGTTGGGGACACTTTAAGTCACATAGGGTCCGGACGTACGACAGTTGTCAGAAGTCCGGGCGACCGCGAGGAGTCGGACGTCCGACAGGGGTCGGTCGTCCGGGGCCTGTAGATACGGTTGAAGCTATTTTGAATTTATAAGTGACCGGACGTCCGACAGGGGTCGGTCGTCCGAGGCCTGTAGGTGTGCCTGAACATATTTGAATTCATCAGTATACGGACGTTCGGAGTGGCCCGGAAGTCCGTGTTATACATCACAAGTTCTATTGGTGGTGGCTTCCGGATTTCCGATGGGTGTCGGACATCCGGTGCTCGGACATCCGGAGGAAGCCGGATTTCCGAGATATAGTGCACACATTCTACTGGTGTTGACCTCCGGATTTCCAGAGCTTCGGCCGGACGTCCGGCCCTAGGACGTCCGGAGGTAGTCGGATTACCGAGATATAGAACTCAACTTCTACTGGTGCAGGCTTCCGGATTTCCGGGACTTGGCCGAACATCCGGGCCTCGGATGTCCGGAGGGAGACGGAAGTCCGAGTTATATGGCTCTGATTTCTCTGGTATAGGATTCCGTATTTCCGAAGCTGTCGGTCGTCCGGCCCTCGGACGTCCAGAGGAGGCCGGATGTCCGAGGCACTGGTTCTGTTTTCAGATAACAACAGAGCAGTGGAGATGTGGTCTGAACAGAAAGTGAAGATGTAGTTTGAGAAAGTTCATCGCAAAACATGTGATCCCCTCTTGATAGTGCGGGATCCCTAAGGACTCAAGAATCATAAAAGAGTACTGATGATCCATACTTGAGTGTATACTTTTATTCGCTGATCATCACTCCGCACAACTAACGTCAAAGGAACTGATACCTTTGAGTTAGCCCTTTCACCTGAGCTTGATGTTGTTGTTCCTTCTTGGCTCAAGTTGAAAGCAAGACATGATGAAGTCTTCAAGTAGCTTTCCCATACACAATGCGGAAAGCCTAGCTTATGTATTTATCTTCATTTGTCCACCATGTGTGAATATCCACAAGAATCAAGCATGTAGTGCTCAAGAATGCTTATCTTGATCTTGTCCTACCCACCATGTGAACATCCACAAGAATCAAGCATGTAGTGCTCAGGAATGCTTATCTTGATCTTGTCCTTGTTAGCACATGAGATTGTCCTTATCAACACATGATCATTGACAATAGTTTCAATGACATATTCGTGCTGATCCACTTGAACTTGCACACCACAATCTTGATGACGATCACCACTTGACGTCATCCTTCATGGGTTGTATGAGATCTTCCTTTTGACGCAAGCCCAATGGAAACACACCTAACCCCCACATAGGAGTCTCACAAAGACCATGGGTTAGTACACAAACATGTAATGGACAATGCTTACCATACCATGGGATCACTTGATCCCTCTCGGTACATCTTATACGCTTTGTGTGTTGATCATCTTGATTTGCTCTTAGTCTAAGATCTTGATCAACCTAGTGTTTCTATGACCATTCTTTGGATAATACCTTGAATAACATCTTGGTCAACATATAAACTCCTTGAACCCAACAGATGGACTTCAAGAGGTGCCTATGGACAAATCCTATAAATATAACTTAAGGCAACCATTAGTCCATAGGGATTGTCATCAATTACCAAAACCACATATGGAGATATATTATGCTCTATCATAAAACAATTGCAATAAACTGACACGATCATATTCTACGTTCATAGTTTGGGTCTTGTCCATCACATCATTCTCCTAATAATGTGATCCCATTATCAAATGACAACTCATGTCTATGGCGAGGAAACCTTGACCATGTTTGATCAACGAGCTAGTCCATTAGAGGCTCACTAGGGACAGTGTCTTGTCTATGTATCCACGCATGTATTTGAGTTTCCAATCAAAACAATTCTAGCATGGATAATAAACGAATACCAAGAACAAGGAAATATAATAATAACAACTTTATTATTGCCTCTAGGGCATATTTCCTACACAGCTCACCGGTAAAATACTTTCCTCATCGGCGATTTGGCGGCAAAGTGACACCAGTGGCGCTGACGGTGGTAGATTACTCAAGTGTGAGTCAGGTGCAGGGAGTGGTTACGAGGGAGATATTTTGTGGTAGTAAAATCCCACCACCCACCCTTTCTAGCACACTTAGAAGGTGGTTATAGTGGTAGTGCTTGGCGCCGGAGGATCTGGGTGCTAGGGCCCGGTTAACGGCGCTCGTAAAAATCCGCTTCCAACCCACCAGATCTGTCTCACGAAGGTAAGAAAGTTCACTACTTTCTCCAATTCCTCCCTGAATGGCTCGTCCAAGCGAGTCCACACACACCATGGAGCTAGAATTCAAGTCCCTGCAGTTGGACGTATAGACTCTGCAACAACAATGAGCCACGGACAAGGAGGAGTTTGTGGAATTTACAACGTTAGTTAACAAGAATTCTACAACACTCCAAGGCAGTTTTACCAACATAGAGTCTACTTTTGATCATTTTTTGCGGAACAACCACAGTAGGGAAAGCAACCTGTAGACACTATTCCTTAATGTTACCTACAATGCCTGAAAATTCCAATACCTTGAGACAAGTCACTGTGTCCCCGGGCCAAGGAAGCATCACTCTAGATGTGCATCTGAACAAACAATAAGGTCAAGTAACCACACTAGTGCTTGAGCCACCAAGTAAGGGAAATCAAACAGAGCAAGGCCATCGCATTCCTTAGAGACACCCTCATTATGGGCATCAATAGACACAGAATCAACAAGTGGAGAAACAAGACCAGGGCCATTACTACTCTGAAGATGAAGCCTTTGACCCAGGATTGAAACAACCCAAGAGCTCCAATTTCAATCCATACGACAGAAGACAAGTGGCAATCGTCAAGCCGGCTAAATACAACATTCCAGAGTTTGATGGGGAAGATGTTGATCAGTGGATAAAAACCATTGAACAGTATTTTGACAATGCCAAAATGCCACTAGAACAAAGAACTGCCTTTGCAGTAACTTATATGAAAGGGGAAGTTGTATAGTGGTGGAGAGGCATGGGATATAACACACAAACCCTACCTTGGCACATATTTTGCACGCACTTGGGAGACAGATTTTCAATGGCTTTTGTAACTGAAAATGTTAAGTTGTTCCATGCCCTAAACCAAACTGGGATAATAACTCAATACATTCAGCAGTCTAAAAAGTTGCTTAACATGATAAGAAGAGACAATCCTTCCTTACTTGGAGATTATTTTGTTGCCAGTTTCATTGCAGGATTGTCTGATTACATTAAAGCTCATCTAGAGTGCCACAAACGTAAAGATCTACACACTGTCATGTGGTTTGCTAGAAGAATGGAGATTGAAGTTCCCCAAAAGAAAACCGCCTTCACCCCTTTTGCAGTAAAAAGACAAGTCAATTTTGACATGCCAAAACCAACTACTACTACTTCAAATCTTGCTCCAAACCAAGATGCAATACAAGAAGCCACACAAAAAGGAGTTTGCTAGAGATGCAAAGAAGTATGGGCCCCTTCTCACACACAAGTTTGCAAATTAACTCAGAGAAACATGGTCCAAGCAATTCAAATTTCAACCTCTGAAAATCCTGACTTGATTTATATCATTGAAAATGGGGAAGACTTAATGGAGTTCCACAAGCAACAAGAAGATGAAGTTCTTGAAATATGCATGCATGTTGTTAAAGGAACATGAACTAGCAAAAACACTTTCACTGTAAATGTAAAACTGGGTAACACAATGGCCACTACCTTAATTGAAAATGGGAGTACTTCCACTTTCATCTCTCGTGGACTCTTAGCTTAGCTAACTCACAAACCAGTTTTAAGCAAGAAACTGAAACTACAAGTTGCAAATGGAGGAGTTTTGTGGAGCCAACACACCTCTTACAACTGTGAGTTTACCATACAAGGAGAAAATTTTACTCATGACTTCAAGGTGTTGGAGTTAGCTCAATATGGCATTATTCTAGGAGTTGATTGGTTAAAACAGTTCAGTCTCGTTGAGCTGGATTTCATACAGATGAGCATGACAGTTACTAAAAGTAAGGGCCATGGAGTAACCTTCAAGGATGAAACTACCCCCTCTGCTACAAATATCAAGGAAACAACAAATCTGGCCAAATTATTGGAGCAAGCTGACTCTGGACTTTTCCTTGTAGTATCTAATTTCACCACTGAACAAAAAGAGGGCAATGTAGTACTTCCCCGTGAGATACAAGCACTTATAGCACAATTTGAAGATATCTTTGAAGAACCTAAGGAGCTACCTCCTTACAGACCTTGTGATCATGCTATTCCCCTCCAAAAAGATGCCAAGCTTGTCAAACAAAGGCCTTACAGACTACCTCATCACCAGAAAGATGCTTTCAAAGAAATAATCAAGAAATTGATTGCTACATGAGTGATACAACCTAGTCCTATCCCTTATGCCTCACCTGCTATTTTAGTAAAGAAAAAGGATGGCACTTGGAGGTTATGCATTGACTACAAAAAGTTAAATGCCATCACTATCAAAAACAAATACCCCATCATTGTAATTGAGGACTCGCTGGATGAACTACATGGAGCTAAATTCTTATCTAAAATTGACCTCGAAAGTGGCTATCACCAAATTAGGATGAAACGTGAAGATGTGGAGAAAACTGCATTTTCCACACTCATGGGATTGTTTGAATTCCTGGTTATGTCTTTTGGTCTCACAAATGGGCCTCCCTCTTTACATTCCCTGATGCACTCGGTGTTAGGACCTCTGCTAAGGAAATGTATGGTTTTCTTCTTTGATGACATATTAATATACAACATGACTATGGAAGAGCATGTACAACACCTCAAGTTGGTTTTCCAATTGCTCACAGAACACAAGTTGTATGCAAAAACTTCCAAATGGACTTTTGGCCAGCGACAAGTAGAGTATTTGGGGCATGTTATTAGTGTTGAAGGAGTTGCCACTGATCCCATAAAAAATCAAGTAATATTTAATTGGCCCGAGCCACAAAATATCACTCAGTTGAGAGGATTCTTAGGTCTGACTGGCTACTAAAGAAGGTTCATCAAGTACGATGACCTCATTTTCATACCACTATTTGCTTCTTTAAAGAAAGACTCTTGTGTATGGACCACTCCTCAACAAAAAACTTTCCTCACACTCAAGAACAAGCTCACTACTGCACCTGTCTTGCCATGCCCAATTTCCAAAAGCCTTTCATCTTGGAAGTAGATGCAAGTGGATATGGACTTGGAGTAGTACTAATGCAAGATGGAAAACCTATGGGATACATGAGCAAAAGCATTGGGCCCAAAGCACAAGCAATGATCACATATGACAAAGAGGACATGGCAATTCTAGAAGCACTGAAGAAATTGAAGCATTATTTTGCTGCCCGTACCCTTATAATTAGGACTTACCAGGAAAATTTAAAATATATCCAGGAGCAATAACTCACTGAAGTGATACAAACACCTGTTGCTTAAACTCATTGGGTACAATTACACTGTGGAATACAAGAGATGCAGAGAAAATAAAGTTGCAGATGCACTTTCTAGAGTTAAGCATGTTGTCTACAGTTTGATATCTTCTACTATACAACCTACCTGGATCTCTGATGTTGTTAAGTCGTACAAGCATGACAAGAAGTGCTGTGAGATAATTGCTGAAGTAGCAATAAATTCCAATAGTAAATGTCACTTCACATTTCTAAATGGAGTTTTAAATTACAAGAACAAAATTGTAGTGGGAGCAACACTAGTCTCATAGAAGATATCATCCGAGCCTTTCACAAATCTGACCTAGGGGGTCACTCTTGGGAATTTGCAACATACCAAAGAGTCCACCAACTGTTCCATTGGCCAATACTTAAACAAGAAGTAATAAATTTTGTGAAAGCATGCCCGGTCTGCCAAATTAACAAAGCTGAGCACACTCCTTATCCTAGTTTACTGCAATCTTTGCGTGTGCCTGACTTTTTTGGTGTCACATTAGTATGGATTTTGTGGAAGGACTACCCATCTCTGAAAACAAGGATCCCATACTGGTTGTACTGGACAGATTCACTAAGTATGCCCATTTTATCTTCATGAAGCACCCAATCTCAATACAATCTGTTGCTGGAGCTTTTGCTCATAATGTCTTGAAGTTACATGGATTACCACCAGTTATAGTCAATGTCAGAGATACAATCTTTACTAGTAACCTTTGGCAGGCACTGTTCAAACAACTGGAGTCAAGTTACACATGGGAACTTCATACCACCCACAAACTAATGGGCAAACTGAAAGGGTCAATCAGTGCTTGGAATCTTACTTGAGGTTCATGGCTTTGAAAACTCCCAAGAAATGGCACTCTTGGCTTGCTCTAGCTGAATGGTGGCACAATACTTCCTTTCACACTACATTAAAATGACTCCTTTCCATGCACTGTATGGATTTCCTCCCCACTAATTACTGAAACAAGTCTGCGTGAATTTATCTCTATGGACAATGTTGAGTTAACACAGAACAGAGTATTGGTGGGCCAAGTACTAAATGACAATTTGCACAAAGCTCAGTCCAGAATGAAGAAGTTTGCACACAGGAAAAGAACTCCCCGTGAAGTTGCAGTGGGCACAATGGTCTATCTTAAGATTCAACCTTACATGCAGACTTCCTTTAGCATACACAGACACCTGAAACTACACTCCAAATACTATGGGCCTTTCATAATTTTGGATAGAATTGGCAAATGTGCTTACAAGCTTTTACTCTGAGAAAACTGCAAGATGCACCCCACTTTCCATGTCAGTCAACTCAAGCAACATATGGCCCTGAAGTGGTGCCCAACCCGTACCTACCATTAGTAGATGAGCAAGGACAAATCAGACTAGAACCTGAAGCCCTTCTAGAGAGGAAACTGATTCCATGACCCCAAGGTAACAACATCATTCCTGTGGTCAAGTGGTTGATCAAGTGGATCAATTTGTCTACAGAACACGCAACATGGGAAGATGCGGCTTTCATTCAGAAGGGTTTTCCTACCTTTGCGCCTTGAGGACAAGTCGTGTCTTGACCAGGGGGTATTGTCACACTGTGTTTTACTGAAGATATAGTCCCCAACTGTTCACCATCCAACAAGCGATATACACCACCCGATCAAGACCGAACGTCTAGGAGCATTCTGCCGAAGCGGTACGAGCAGAGCAAAAGACGAAGCGAGAGACGTCGGATCTTGATCGAACGAATATCATTTAATTACTTTTTACCTCGACTTTGCTTTGTAATCACACATGCTGTGGCGCTGGTTTTACCTTCTAGCCGGCTACTTAAGTCCCGGACTCCACGAGAGCTGTGCATCGAATTGTAATTGGGTTTAACCCTAGCCACAGGTTGGCTGTTGCTTTCCTCTTCCACCAATAGAACCCTATCTAGCTTCCTCCTCAAGCAGGGCTAGCCATGGAAATTACCTCCGTCTTCCTTGATTGAGAGTCCTGGTCGTGACAAAATATTACATGCGCACTCAAAGAAACATTCTCTAGTAACTTCGAGAGAACGAACTGACCATCTCTTGGGGAAAAAGTTTTAGCCATGGGCCAGGTAGGGGGCACCAACTGGTGATCACCCCCTTCCTCCAGACGTGCTTGGTTGAAGGACAAACATCTCAGATTAGGAGTCCTACATAACAGTTACCTCGCCAAGTCTATCTCATTATCTCTTCCCATGAAGTTATATGTCTCTACATTCTTCAATCTGACGTGCTCGAAGTCGACATCATCCCATACCCCCATTATGAGATTCCAAATATGATAAATAGCGTATGTGGAAATGGAAAAGGCAAAACAAACAAGAGCTCTTTTCCTCCAAATTAAAAATAAACATTAGGGGTGTTAAAAGAAAATATGTTCTATTGTAGAAGTTTGATTTTAACCTTGGACTCCTGTATCACTTTACATTAACCCCTTGGCACTATTCCAAACTATTTTGTTGAGACGACACATGGCAGAGATATAACATCACTTACACGTGAACACGTTCTGTGTCAACAGTCAACAACATAAGTACTTATTTTAGAAAAAAAGAAAACTGAAAATAATGATCAGAATTTCTTGGAAAATTTGAAGCCTTAATTTCGGTTCGGAACTTGTATAAAGTCAATAGGAAAAAATGGATCCAATAGTTCACTGATGACATGCATTTTATAATAGTCAATCCAAAAATTCCTACAAAACTTTCCTCATGATCAAACCGAAAAAGGATTCAATTGTTTTTTTTGCAAATACGCCTAGTTAGCGTATCTTTGTATTGACAGAAAGAGTGAAACAAGAGGCCGATGCCACGAACACATCCACTTGAAGGTATGTTCATGGCAATCGTACGAGCAAAGGGAGATTGGGTTGCTCAACCCCTTACACGATTTCACATTACATGGGTAAGATTTCTAAGTCCTTTGGCTCCGGCAGTGGCCCAGGACCGGGCTTCGTCTTTGACAGTCGCAACCACAATGGGGGTAGAGGGGGGATCTTATCAAAGATGATCGCGTTGCGGTGATACCATAGTGTCCATGCTACAAGGCCGACAATGGTCGTGAGCCCACGTTGTTTAGCGACGAGCAACGTGAGAAGGGCGGCGGTTAGCCAGTCGAAGTACCCAACGGTACCATCGAGCGGGGGTGTGTTAGGGCTACACCAAGCAGGGATCTCATGCCAAATGACACGCGCGAAGATGCATCCCGCCAAGATATGCTACAAAGTTTCCGGCTCCAGCAAGCAGAGGACACATGCTGGTTCATGCGGCAGGACACGGCAGGCGAGCCTATCGGCGAACCAGCAGCGGTTCACGGAGGCCAAATACAGGAAGAACCTAAAAGACAGAGGTGATCCAGACTGCCACACCAACTGCGAGTGCTCGGACGTCGTGGATCCAGTGAAGAAGGCGATATAACAAGAAGAGGGCACACGCTGCAGTTTGCGCCTGATCTCCACGTATTCGAGGATGGCCGCGGATCCCGGTGGACCTTGTATGTGAGTGATCCAAGTACGGTCAAGCAGATCCGTGGCCACTGTGAGGGTGCGCCGCTTTCTGGCCGGAACGAGGGCAACCAATGCAGGGGCCAAGAGGGAGATTGAGCTACCCTCGGGACACGGGTCTACCCATAAGCGGCATGCAGTGTCGTCACTCAGAGTCGAGGTGGTGGATGCCCGGAAGAACTGAGATGCCTCGGTGTCGTTAGGTAGCTGAAGATGCGACATGGGCGAGTGTGGTCCGTGGCCTGTAGCCAAAGCCAGCGGACTCGGTGGGAAATCCCGGTGCGGTGACGGTACTGGATGCCAAGTCCTCCAAACTTGAGTTGGCGACAGACACGCGACCAGCTGACAAGGCATGCCAAAGGAAGTCTGTGATGATTCTATTCGCCTTCTTGAGGATTGAAGGGGAGAGCGCCATGACGAGGAGGATGTGGACGGGCATAACAGTCAACACTTGTCGAACCAGGGCCAAGCACTCGCCATGCGTGAGAAGCGCTGCTTTCCATGTAGCAAGCTTGCTCACTAGATTGTCGACCAGGGCCATCAGGTGGGAGAGCGGAACCTTTCAGAGGGAGAGGGGGAGGCCCAGGTAGCTCATAGGGAATGAAGAAACTGGGTTGTTGAGCGTCGCATCGATGACATCGACGGCCGAGGAAGGGCAATGGATGGGCACGACCGAACACTTGGCGAAGTTCGTGCGTAGGCCGGAGATGTCCCCAAAGAGGTCCAAGAGCTTGCCGACCATGGTGAGCTCAAAAGTGTCGGGGTGTGAGAAAACAACCACGTCGTCTGGGAACAGGGACCCACTGGAGGCAGCGTGGCATTGCGTGAGACATCGGATGATGCCAGACACCACAGCGTGCTGCAACAACGAGTTCATGGTGTCGATGACCAAGACGAAGAGCATCGGCGAAACAGGGTCACCTTGAAGGAGGCCCTGACAGTGAGCAATGGATGGGACTGGGTTGCCGTTGATCAGAACGTGAGTGGAGGCCGAGGACATGAGTATAGATACCCACTCCCGCCACTGTTGGGCTGAAGCCCAAGTGTTGCAACACATGGAGGACACTTGTTAATCTGGAGAACTCTTTTTCCAATATTAATAATAAGTTACAAATATTTATTTTTCAAACAATTATATTTTAAAATTATTATTTTCCTGCTCTCTTGAATATTTTTTCTTGATTTCACAAACTTTCTATTTTTTAGTTAAGTTGCCAACACGGCAAATGCTGGCGTGTAAAAGTGGGAGGGGCTGCAGTAAACTGATCCAAGAGATCAAGGTTTAAAAATGGTGTTGCAAAGTTCAAGGTTGAAAAGTGAACTTTTATCGAAAAAGGCTTTCGTCCCGTTTTATATATAAAGCAAATCATCAAACCACGAGTGTACATAGGTTTAAATTAGAGCAGAAATACACACACACCACGGTCACGACACCAAGTACTCGAGAAAGTGAACTTTTAAAATAGTTCAAAATCGAACAGTCCATCTTTTCTATTTAAAATAAGTACATAATACAAGAGGGGAAGCCAATCTTAGGGCCAGTTCTTTTATAGCTTTTTACAGCTTATTGTCAAAATAAGTCAGAAGCTGAAAAAAACTCGTTTTAAAAAAGCTGGCTTAGCTTATTTTCACCTGTACTAGTGCAATGGAAAAAAGCTCGATGAAACCAGCTTCTCGCGGCTTCCCGCAAGTGAACCGAAGGGGTATACCAAAATGTGCCTCTTGTTTGATGGTATTACAACAAAACTGCCACCGAGTGGTCAAGGAAAAAAACGGGGTCAACGACGCGCTCTCGCTCCCGCACTCGACCTCGCGCGAGCAGCAGGCTCACTCTCGTCTCTGTGCTCTAGGGTTCACAAGCCGCCACCCCCCGCCGCCACCGCCACCTCGCCCCGTCGCCCCTCCCCCGGCCGGTCCCCTCCCTCCTCGCGGGCGACCTACTCCGCCGACGCCCCTCCCTCCCCACGGGCAGGCCACTCCGCCGACGCCCCCTCCCTCCTGTCGACCGGTCCCCTCTGGCCCCTCCGACGACCGCCTCCGCCGACGCCCCACCTCCGTTCCCAATCCCCTCGTCCTGGCCGTGAGGCATCAAGGTGAGCAGCTCGTGTGAAGTTTTTGTATTGGATTTTCTCCAGCACCCTCATCTGATTTGGTATTGTGATGATATGGATGTGTTGATATGGTGTGTTGATATGGGCTGGGGATTCAAATCGCTAGAGGCGCCGTGCTCGATCCAAGCGCGGGGCGCGGTTGCACCGGGAGTTCCAGCTCCGTCAAACCAAGCAAGGCCGCCGACCAGCGGCGTCAGTGCCAAGGTGGGCCTCGGACTCTGTACGGTGCCTTCGAACGCTGGGCCTTATTATGGGCTTGCGAAGGGCAGGTGGGCCGAATTGACAGATCAGGGGCTCAGGGCAACACCGAAAAGTGGAGACGCGGGACGGCGTGGCGCCAAAAGGAACCCTACCGCGCCGTGCGTCCATCCCCTCCCTCCGCTTCGCTCCCCCTTTCGCCTCTCCTGCCGGCGCGACGCAGAGGCGGTGCCCCCGGCGACCTTCCCGGCCTCCCAGGTATGCGTTGCACCGCCCGCTTGGCACTGGTATTTGCGATTTGTGTGGTCTGGCTAAGTGCAGCTGGAGCTTAACTTTCACGGCGTGAAGATTACTACTACCTCTAGATCCCGCCCTGTCAATCCGGTGTCCGGCGCCACCAACGCCACGTGATCTTCGTCGCCGGTGTTCTTCACTCCCAGCAGTCCATTTTTAACCCCGTTTGGATCTCAGCATTCAGGCATGGAATCAGCGAACTGAAATTGAAGTCCCCTGGACAGCGCTGTTTGGCAAATTCCATTTCACTTGCGCGTCCCTCCTACGATGCCGAGCCTGCGGCCTCCGTTTTTGCGGAAATTGGCCACGCCGGCTCCATACTGCTTCGATCTCCCGCGGCGCGCCCACTCCTGTCTCCTCGACCTAAAAGTGCACCTACATCTTCCTACTTACGACTCAAATTTCTCACTATCTATTCCAAATCATTCGATTTGGGATTTCTAAACCCTAACCCCTCTTGGCCTCCTAACAACTAGTAGTACTTCTTGCTGTTTTCTACATTTTTCAGAATATTATGAAAATGACAATATTTTCACGTTTTTAATTGTAAAGTACTGTATAGTCATTAAACGTAAGCATATTTTGTGATTTACTGTGGGCATATAAAAGATGTACATCACTCTAATGTTCAAACTGCTGAGAAGCAGCAATTCACCAGTTCACCACTGTGTACACCCAAGCAAGGATTGGAATTTGCAACTGCTGGATTCAAGCTTGCATTTTCTTGTACAACCAAACAACAGAAGTGGGACTGCAGCCTATTTCAATCCCCAAGGCTGATTTGGTATTGGACCCCAATTCAATTCCATGAGCCCGATATCTACAGGCAGTAATGGGGTTTGGACATTGCAAAAACCCAGGTTAACTCCTGAAGGGACACTAAGTCCATGTCTAATTGAATGGAATTTAATTATAATATTTTTTTCCTTGATCTGGCACACCATAGACCAGTAGAGCATATTTTGTCTTTTGAGTTGAGCCACACTTCAATTTCATTTAGAAGAATATCACTGGAACTGAGTAGTTCAAGCACTGTAACATGTATATTTTCAAAATTTCTGTGTGATAGTCCTGCCAAATGAAGATCTCAGATAATTTATGCACTTAAATAATGTATAATCTCAGTTGTTTTGTCCGTAGGTAAAACCTGGCACTGCATCTCACAGTCAGACAGAGGCAGTTTAACAGAAAAGTATTAGCTTGGCTGCCTCAGCAGTACCTTGTTGGCAGTCCAGAAGATACTGCAGAAATCGTTGGTGGTAAGTTCTTTATGCTTGGGTGACCCTTCTCTGTTTTCGTTGTTGTTGTACAGATAAATGCAGTCTTATGTAATTAGTCCCTTTTTGGATTAATCTGAACGATGCAGTAGAACCAGAACCCAAACCGGTGCCACCAGTAACAAAGCTGAAGGAGCCAACGACCACTACTGATGGCATTGTGGTGTGAGAACATGGCGTTGCCGCCCCGTGTTCTTGTTGCTCCCCGTGAGTTCCCCCAATACCCTCGACATTTCTAGCACTGCTTCCACTGCTGTATGGTGTATTCTGTTTTAAGCTCTGTTAGTTTGTGTGGCTTGGTTGAAAGGACAGCAGGATGTAATAAGTCCGCTAGCTGGTGACCGCCTCTAGCATCTGATTTGTGGTGGGAGACCCACATTTATACTCAGACCCATCGTTTTTCTTTTCAGGCCCTTCTGGTGCCAATGGCCAAGGGAATTTTCTATTACTTCGCCATCCGAAACAAGGTGCCCAAGCCTACTACTTCAGTATAAGTTTCTGATCGCCGAGGACGTAGAAAAATAAATGATGATGCTTGTGGCTTGTGATTTGTCTATTGCCAATTTAGAGTAGTTCTGTTGTAGAAGCATCTTTTAAAGGTAAACTAACAGCTTGCATTGACTCTTCCTTATCGTCAAACAGAAGAAGAAACACAGTATCTGTTCACTGATGGCCAACTTCATGAATTCAGTTGGTTTAAGGAGCGTTATGGTTCTTGGTTCTTGGGTGATTATGTCTGTGAAGGTATGGTAGAAGCATAAACCAGCCATGCAGTTTTGCCATTCCACTGCAAAACTTGATTTACTTTCCTTAAGGGTGAAGCCCATATCTTACTGTTGTTTTGTATAGGCAGTTTATATGGTTTGTTGGTTTGTTACCTTGCTTCAGCAAACCTGCCAGTTAAAATGTATAACCCAAGAAAATCAGACATCGCCTTATTTCTAAGGGACATAATAATAATATAAACTTATAAGTGAAGGATGACGTTCTTCTCATTCTCTATTTTGCATATCATGTACTCCCTCCGTTCCTAAATATAAGTCTTTTAAGAGATTTCACTAGATGACTACATACGAAGCAAAATGAATGAATCTACACTCTAGATTATGTCTATATACATCCGTATGCTATCCTCTAGTAGAATCTCTAGAAAGACTTATATTTAGGAACGGAGGGAGTAGAACACATCCACATAAATCTACTCCCTCTGTCCCGAATTAGTTGACTCAGATTTGTCTAGATACGGATGTATCTAGACACGTTTTAGTGTTTGATACATTTGTATCTTGACAAATCTAAGACAACTAATTTGGGACGGAGGTAATACTTTGCTTCTGGAGTGAATTTCAGTACCTGGTTTTGCTAATGAATCCTGCTTTCCTTCCTACAGATGGTAGTGTTTACTATTGCACGCTTGTTGACCCCATCTTCGTTCTTCTACCACTTTTCGAAGCTGCACGTATGTTGGTATGTGCGGTCAAAGATAAATTTCATGGTACATGATTCTTATTTCATCTATTTTTTTTCAATTTAAAAGCAATTCCTTTCCCTGTGTTGCAGAACGGTAAGGATCTGGGAAAATTCAGACAGCTGGATGAAATTTTATACGTTGAGGGTTATCCTGGATATCAGAACCTCATGAGTATAGCAGGAAAGCATATGGAACTGGTTTGTGAAGTTAAAGGTATGTCTTTGAAATATACATTTGATGTACAATTACAACTATATCAAGTTGCTGTGACATTGTTAATTACTAGTACTCCTTGCAAGTTGCAACCTGATAGTTCTTCCCTTTGACCACTTGCTACTGCTTGTGTTCGAAACTATACCATTACTACATTAGACAGTTCATACATGCGATCTTGTTTTCTTTTTTCTTGGATGGTGATTTCCTACCGGTTGTACTGCCAGAGAAAATAACTTTTACCATTTTTTGTTGTTTTTGGTACAACTTATTTCCGTACTTGTATACTATGAGAACATATCCAATAGTTCTTGAAGAATCATTTCGTTTTGATGTTATCTTTGCTGCAGAAGTTGCTAATATGAAATTCTTCAGGCTAGATGATTCCAAGGTCTTAACTTGGCTGTGCTGTAAGGTAGGTTGTGTTAGTTCTTACTGTTCCAACTTTCATTTGCTCCCCTATTGATCTTTATCCTTGTTGGAGAAGGCTAGTTCTGCATTGCATTTTATGAAAGTAATGATGTGAACTGCAGTTAGGGTGGGAGGTATGCTATACCACATTAAGAAAACATGCATACTTACCTGATTATTGAAATCACTTAAATGTTTATTATTCTTTGCCCTGAACAAGGGTGTTAACAATGAAGTCCCAAGTTCAGACTACTAAGTCATAATTTGCCCACACCATTTTGTAGTTTGCTTTGATTAAATAGGTTGTAGAAGAAGGCAGGTTCAGAAAACATTGACCATATTGGACACTTCGTAGGGTATATGCACGATTTGTTCTTTATTTGTCATACCCGGAACCATAGCCAACTTACATACCCCCTGCCTTAACTGCATCCAGAGGCTGGCCCCGGAAAATATTGAGTTGACAAGCGGGGCTGTGGCACCTTCAAAGAGCGCAGTCATTCTGCAGTATCCATATCCTCTATAACGTGAGGATGATGGGAGATCACACTCCCTTCATCTTGTCAGGGTCAACACTCCCTTCATCTTAATCCAGCTGTTGCAGCTATCACTGGCTTGCAGTGCGATTAACTGAAGGGAGAACTTTGCAAGCACCTTGCCACACTTATGAGTGAAGAAGCAGCCCATGAGTAGGCGTGAGATTGCGCTTGTTTGCAGAGAGGGCATCCGCTGGGGTACTGCAATCCTCTGTGATTAAGATGTCAGAGAGCAATTGCTGAGAAGGCGACGAGTGTTCACTGTAATGACTACTGACTAGTGAGCAGTCCTACAGCATGATCATCTGAGTGCAGGAGGCTGCTTATTATACTGATGAGCTGTTTCTTGTGAAAAAATATTTGAAGATATACCACTTCATTGGGAAACCAATGTAATGCATCTTGTCATGTTATCTTCGTGTGTGGAGTTGGCGCTGACAAAAACAAGACAAAAGATAAAATGCATCACTAGTCACTAAACCAGGCAGTCAAAGCTAACAACAAGCATAAACATGAACATAAAATGGATATGCACTGCCGTCACTAGTTCACTTAATCCTTAAATGAGAGCAAGAAGGATAACAGTTTCTCATGATAAGTTGCTACTCTGTTTTGATTTGTTTCCGTAATTACAACTTCGTTGGTGAATTGAATTCCAAATCATACTTTTTCACTTCCTCTGTACTATCAACAACTAAATATGTACTCTCAATCTCATTTACAGGTAAACAGTATAAAAGAGGCTATCTCCAAGTTAGGTAAAAATTATGCTGCTCAAGGAGAAAGAGAACTGTGTATGTCACTGTAACTTGCCGTCATCTTATTGCCCAGTTTGTTTTTGCAAGTGTCTGTTCATCTCTTAATCAAACAATTAAATGTTGCTCGTAAGTTCCACATTTATATGACCATATTATTGAACATGGGCCATTAGTGTGATCTATATCCAACTTGCCTTAAGCTATGACAATAGTCCTCGGACTTTCTTTTCATGCAAATTTTGACTGTAAACTTAAGGGAGCTTTATTGTATATTGATCTAAGCCCAGTGGAGGGGTACAGAAAAAGGGATAGATCAAGTTATATAACTTCGTTGGTACCCTTGCTTCTGTAATACAGCTGAGATTACCCTGTCCTTGTGCCAGTATTACTGTACATGTGGTATGTACTACTCCCTCCGTCCCAAATTAAGTGACTCCACTTTGTGCTAAAGTTAGTATAAAGTTGACTCACTTATTTTGGAACAGAGAGAGTACTTCATTATGAGAAATTCCAATAAAATTGAAATTCCTGACCCATGTCAGATTGTAGAACCTTAGCTTAAAATTTTCTTGATAAGGTGAACTGTGTTGCTCTTATGGAGCTCTTTTTACTATTTGTGCTACAGTGAAGGAGGCTGTACAAATAATTCGCGAAAACCTGAAGGGTGAACCTTGGCTAACGGTACTCTGCAAGAAGTTGCAGTAAGACTTATTTCTTTGGACAAGAGTCAGTAGTTCCCTCAGCAAAGTAAAAGAAAAGAAGAATTGGTAGTTCCGTATTGTCCATTTATCTCATGCTAGCACAATCCACTCCACTGCAGATTAGATATCAATGAGATCAATGATATGGCCAAAACCAATGACACGTCATTTTGTGCTGATAGTTCTCCGGTACCTGCTCCAGCTTGTCCCTCGGAGGTAAACTCCTTGAGAATGCTTGATCCTTTTTCAACGCTCACACCATGTTCTCTAAGCTTGTGAAATGCGTCAATACAGGGGGGCGTAGGAAATGGCAGTGCCAAATCAAGCAAAGGGAGACCTGCAAAGAAACTGAAGCCTGAGGTAGGATCAAAGAACATAAAAGACATGTTCCGAAGGGTGACAAGGAGTGGGAAATAATCCCGTACCACCTGATATTGTCATCAACACCTCACAAGGTGCTTGGTATTCTTGGAGTTTCCGGGTTATCTCCAAATTGGATGTGCTGAGATGCCATCGACTATTGTTGGTTCTCCCGACCCAGAAACCTGCATTAGTTCTTTTTTGAACCCTGTTGAACTTGTATTAACTGTAGCATTAGTAAATTAGCATTGTAGGCGTCGATTCGGTTAATTGGACTATGAACCTTACTGTATTACTGGAATGTGTTATTTGTACCCAATTTGTTAATCTCATTGAGCTACTTGCAGAGGCTGTATGCCTGTAACTGAATATCTACAGTTGCTTCAGTAACCTGAGCTGGTTGTAATCTATACTCCCTTTGTCCCATAACATACAAACATCTTCTATTATGGGGCGGAAGGAGTAGTTTATTGTGTTCATGCTGGCATCCCTAGTAGCCTATATGAGACTTTGATATTCAAGAACCGGTAGTACCCATTATATAGCATTTACGTAGTCATGATTCCAGCATGTCGGGAGGAAAAAATAGCTAAGTAACTTGAGGACCTCTTTTGATTTATAGGATTTCTAAAATGTGTGAATAGGAAAAACATAGTAGTAGAATATCATGTATTGAAAAACATAGCATTCTTCGCAAGAGGTTGGGTTGGATGAGAATTTTCTTGCTCCACTTTGGATTTCTGGATTGAGAAACCTCTATCTTTCCTCCCCATGCCACATCAACAAGTCATCTATGCAATCATAAGTGCAATTTCTTTATCTAATCTATTCATGCCACCATGCCACCTCAGCAAATCATGCATCTAAGTCGTAAATAAATAAATAAACACTGCTTTTTTGTGTGTGTGGTCATGGGCGGTATATGTATTAGATGCTTGGAACAAATCTATGTTCATGCTTCATAATTTGGTAAAGAAGTGCCCCGTTAATTTCAATCCAACATTTTTTTCTTTTTTATATATATATATTTCACGTTGTCATGTGCTTCATATGTTTTATTGTATTTAAAATGCAAACTGAAAACATCCTTACAAATTTTTTTGGCATAGCTGAAATAACTTTAGAGCCTCCTTGATTCAAAGGATTTCGTGAATAGGAAAAACATAGGAGTAAAGGGTCATGTCATCTTGAAACTACAGGATAACATAGATGTTTATGCACAAGAAAAAATATAACACTCTTCCCAAGTGGTTGGAGTGGACGTGAATGCCCATAAGACTCCCTGGATCGCTGGATTGAGAACATATGGATATGATGAAGATAGAAATCTGGCAAGTTTGCTAGTGTAAAACATATGATTGCAAAAAACATAGGATTCTTCACAAGAGATTGGAGTGGATGCAAGTTTTCTTAAGACTCTTTTGGATTGCTGGATTGAGAAACACATAAATAAACACAACAATCTATCATATTTGTTGATTCTCAAAAAAAAATCTATCATATTTGTTAGCACGAAACAAAAATTACAAAACACATGAAACTACAAGACTGCCCATTTGGATGGAAGACAACAACAAAAACTCGATCCTATGCGACCGAGTCTTAAGACGTTGGAATAGATGTTTCGAATCCTATGAAATTGAGGCATAGTAATCAAACCCATAAGAATTTAGGTACTCCCTCGGATCCGAATTAATTGATGCAACCTCTATACAATATAAAATGGACATAGTATAGAGCCCGCGTCAATTCATTCAGATTGGAAGGAGTAGCACAATTCCTTTAATCCATAGTGGGGTGGGTGTGTGGGTGTGTGTGTGTGTGGGGGGGGGGGGGGGGAGGGAATTCTAGGATTGTAATTCTAGTCTAGCAAAGTCCTATAAGATTTACAATCCAAGGAGGGTTTCTAGTGCAAACGAATCCTATGGCCAAACATCTTATGAATCGCAATCCTACAAATCAAACAATATACATATAGGAAAAGATCCTAAAAGTCAGAAGAATCCTAGAAAATATATACTATATAAAAAAATTTCTTTGAATTTCCTATAGAAAAAACTTTGGATCAAATAGGTCCTTAATTTGTCTTGGGAGAATTCATGTGATGCCCTTGCTGCCATTGCATTTAGCAAGTGTTTTCGTTGTTCTTGGGTAGGTGCGGTGCAGGTGCAAATGCATCCATATCGCACCAATTCTTCCCTAAATTACACCTAATTAACTTTAGGGCCTCTTTGATCCAAAGTATTTTGTGAATAGGAAAAACATAGAAGTAAAGTGTCATGTCATCTTGAAACTATAAGATTGCATAAATGTTTGAATATGCACAAGAAAAAACGTAACACTCTTCACGAGTGGGGGAGCGAGTTCCGAGGCTATATGGGCCTTTGGCTTGGGCGTGACTGCTAATTCCTTTATTGACTGTTCATAGTGTAACTATTGTTTATCACAATAGACACTATAGCTCCGAAGTTCGCTTGAAGCATGTCTCAGTCCTGGCTCCGTTGTTGCTCTTCACAAGAAGTTGGGGTGGATGAAAGGCTCCCTGGACCACTGGATTGAGGACGCATGGATATGATGAACATAAAAATTTGACAACTTTGATAGTGTAAAACATATAATTGAAAAAATCTTTAAGACTCTCTTTGGATCGACGGATTGAGAAAACATGAATAGAATAAACACAATAATCTAACATATTTGCTAGCGCAAAAATAAAATAAAATAAAAGCACAAAACACATGAAACTATAAGGCAGGCCATTTGGATGGAAGACAATAAAAAGACCTTGGTCCTTAAGAGGTTGGAATAGATGTTTCGAATCCTAAGGAATTGACACATAGTAATCCAACCCCTAAGAATTTATAGATAGTACCAGGGGCGGAGGCAGGCTGGCGGAAAGCCCCGGACCGCCTTTAAGAATTGTCTATATTTGGGCCATGTATCCTTAATAATTATTACAATTAACAAATAAATTAGGCCTCAGGATCTGGGTCCAGCCCCAGGGGCCTGGGTCCTGTCTCCGCCCCTGGGTAGCACAATTCCTTTAATCCATAGGGGAAAATCCTACAAGATTTACAATCAAAAGAGGGTTTGTAGTGCAAATGAATCCTATGGAGAAACATCTTATGAATTGCAATCCTGCAAATCAAACAGGCACAAGAGGGGGGGGGGGGTCCTAAACATTAGAAGAATCTTACAAAATATATCTTATAGTTTTTTCTTTGAATTTTCTATAAAAGAACCCTTTTCCTATTGATTTTTTTTTGGGATCAGATGGGTCCTTAACTTGTCTTGGGAAAGTTCATGTGGTGCCCTTGCTGCCATTGCACCTAGCAAGTGTTTTCGTTGTTGTTGGTCGCAGGTGCGGGTGCAGGTGCAAATGCAGCCACATCGCACGATTCTTCCCTATTATCGATCCAAGCTAGCGGAGCTACAATTTCTGGTGCCAGCAGGAACAAGAAGAGGAAGATCAGGTGTATACCTAGGATGACTGTGGTAGAGTTGCATATGCCACTGCACCTATCGGAAGAGCAAGAGGGCCAAGGACGGCCGGCGTTCTTTCTCTTGCATGCATGCACACATGCATGCCCATCTTCCTCCGTAGGTGCAGGTGCAAATGCAGCTCCATCACATAACCCTTGCTGTGCACTGATTCGACTACAAAAGCTCTATGCTCAGTGTGTGTGTGTGTTTGTGTGCAGCTTCCATTGCCGTGCATGCAGACCAAATATGCACTCACATCCACGTCTTTTTATAGCTGCTGCGTCCACTGATCATCGTCAACAAATTAAAGCGTCGTGGATTACGGATGGAGCTTAGGATAGGGGGTGCTCGGTGTTTGGCTACTTCATGGTGCGCCTTTCGCACGTGGCCCCGTCGCCTGGCTTCACATGCGGCCTGCACGGACGGGCAATGGCGCGGCGACACGTGCCGGCTCACACGTGGCGAACACGTGCGGCGCACGAGGGCCCTCAACAGTGGGGGCGACAACGCCATGCATGGAAGAAGAGCGTATTTGGTTCCTGGATTTTGTTCTCCCGGCCTGCCTCCCGATCCTTATCGAAAGAATCCTCCAAAGATATGTGCTTTTATGTTCTGTATTCCCTACAAGAAAATGCCCCATAAAAGGTCATATCCGCGTACAGTAACGACAGCAATTGCGTTTTGTGCAATGCACATTCTACATACCACGTGTTGGTCCTACAAAATACCACCCCGTTTTTATTTACTTCCTGTATTAGCTTTCTCCAAGTCAAAATTTGTATATTTTTGGTTGAATTTATAAAAAATTATTAGCATCTACAATACCAAATTAATATTGTTGGAATTAACTTTAAGTATATTTTCACACCATCTATATAGTTGTTATTGTAGACCGAAATCCCTTTTGGAGGCCGAGCTCCAATGAGGCCGGTTTCAAAAAAAATAATCAAAATTCATATTTTTATAATTTACAAGAGTCTGAAAAATACAGATATACATAAAGGCATAGGAGCAACTTTAATGGGGCGACCCATTTCGTCTGGTGTCGTCCGTTTGGATCGGCTGGGACAAAAATGATGGGCCAACGCGTCGACCCATTGCCGAAACGCGTCCGCTTCGCGTCCGCGCCGACCCATTTCCGGTCCAAATTTGGGAGTGAATTGCGTCGGCGCGGACGCGGGCCTCCCCTCTCGGTGTCCGCCCCCAACCACCGCGGTCAACATTATTTATTACGGCCGTCATCCTTGGGCCCACGCGTCAGCGACCGCGGCCGGCCTTTTTTAATCCGAGCGTACGATGGGTTCCGCCATCTGCTTCCAGAAGCACGCCCGTCTGAAAAGGATCGAGATGGACCTAGAGAGGGGTGAATAGGTACAAATCCAAATTTTAATAATTACTTAGCAATTTTAGGCTAAAGTGCGGAATATGAGTGTAAGCCTAATAATTGCTATGACAAAGAGTAAGCTATTAGGAGTGAAGCAAGGCAAGCGGTAAACAATAATCAAATACAAGTATGTAATAAGGATTAACACAAGTAGAGAGTTAGGGTTAGGAATAACCGAAACTCCGAGAGAGACAAGGATGTATCCCGATGTTCACTTCCTTGGAGGGAAGCTACGTCACCGTTAGAGGGGCGGATGTTACCACGAAGGCACACCAACGCCACGAAGGCTCACCCTATTCTCCCTTTGAGATAACTCCACGAAGACGTTTCTCAACCACTAGTGGTAAGCCTTGAGGTGGCTTCCAAACCTTCACAAACTTTCCGGGGGATATCACAATGGTCTGATTCCTCTCCGAAGACTCCTACCGCCTAGGAGTCTCCAACCTCCAAGAGTAACAAGATCACGGGGATTGCTCAAAACTTGCTCAAATCACAAATCGCTTTGGTGGGAAGGAGGAAAGGGAGACGATCTATCTTTTGATTGGAACAACACTCAAAAGGACTCACAAATGCTCTTGGGATCTAGGATTTGGTGTAGACAAGAGTGAGTGAGAGGGAAGGTGTTGTTGGGAGTATTCTTGCTGCGTTGAACAGTTTTTCATGAGGTGGGAGAAGAGTATTTATAGTGTGGAGTGAAATCCAGCCGTTGGAGGTGCAATAAGTCACACAGGGTCCGGACGTCCGACACTTGCCGGAAGTCCGAGCGTCCATGAGGGGCCGGACGTCCGACAAGGGTCGGCCGTCCGAGACCTGTAGGCACGACTGGAACTCTTCTGAATTCATCAGCGACCGGACGTCCGACAGGGGTCGGTCGTCCGAGGCCTGTAGATGCGCCTGAACATATTTGAATTCATCAGCGTACGGACGTCCGGAGTGGCCTAGAAATCCGTGTTATACAGCACAATTTCTACTGGTGGTGGCTTTCGGATTTCCGATGGGGGTCGGACGTCCGGCGCTCGGACGTCCGGAGGGAGCCGGATTTCCGAGATATAGAGCACAAATTCTACTGGTGTAGACTTCCGGATTTTCGGAGCTTGGCCGGACGTCCGGCCCTCGGACGTATGGAGGGAGCCGGATTTCCGAGTTATAAGCCTCACAAACTTCTGGTGCCTGGCTGCGGATTTCCGAAGCCAGCCGGACGTCCGGAGGGAGCCGGATGTCCGAGGAAATTGGACATGTATTGAATTGAAGACAGAGTGGATAGTATGTGGTGTTTGGTATGATAGTAGAGATGTGGTATGAGCAAGTTTATCGCAAAACCTGTGATCCCCTCTTAAATAGTGCGGGATCCCTATACTCAATATCAATAAACTCAAAAGACTACTCTACATCATCTCTTCTTAATCCCGAGCCTTCTCGAAATATAAATCACCAATCTTTTCAGACAACCTTTGGCACATAAATCTCAATCTACTTAAAGTACTTGCCGTCCTGAGATACACTCAACAAATATGATTAGTTTCCTATATATGTGTTGTCATTAACACCAAAAGAGGATTAAGGGCATATCATGCACTTTCAATCTCCCCCTTTTTGGTAGTTGATGACAACATATACATAGGTCTCAAAAAGATTAAACATACATTATAGTCTAGGAGATATTTAGTACGGAGCTCCCCCTTAAGATATGCATGATAAAGAAATCGAAGCTCCAATGGATCAACATGGAAGGATAATAAATCATCATAGAAATAAGGAAGCAAGACATAATAGTCTATGATGATATCATAGCAAGTCACAACCATTCATAAGTAGCCATACATGAGTTTTATCCATTACATTAAATCTCCAAATACTAAAAATGACGATAATAAAAATTTAACTACGATACATTACTCCCCCTTTGGCACCAAGTACCAAAAAGGGAGCCATCAACAGCACCAATCAAACTCAAAGCTCATCACCATCATCATCAGCATCATCAGCCAAGCCACTGCCCCCAGCCTCGTCAAGGAACTCAGACCACTCAGGACCAGACGGGAAGCCAAAATCAGTAGGAGGAGAGCAAGGAGGGGCCTCATCATCACTCACATCAAGAGCGCCCGAGGCTCTCAGACGAGCCTTGAGGGCATTCTTGGAGGAAACTAAGCGGGAAACCACGTCATGGGTTTGACCACACTGAAAGGAGACAACCTTCATCAAAGCAGAATGAGCTTTGCCAAGGAACTTGGCAATGCGACCGAGAGGAGCGGAGCTAGATGAAGGGGTGGCGGCCCGTGCAGCAGTGCGGCGAGTGGATGTGGAGGAAGAAGGGGCTTTCTTGGGAGCAAAGTCATCCGCCATGTGAGCGGGAATGACCCACTTGCGATGGGTGTGAGTGACAGCCACAGAGAAATCAGCAACGTGGTTAATAAGTGCCTGGATGAAAGGAGCGTGAGGAAAGGCTCGCTTGTACTGAAAGCTAGCAAGCCGAATCTCATGCCATAGGAAATGGGGCACATTGATTTTGCTCTTGGATTCTCGAACAAGTGATACATGATGTCGATACAATAGCCACTGCAAGAGCCCTTATCACCCATCTTGGGATAGATGGTGCGGACGAGACACTGAAAAATAATGAAGTAAGGTGAGCGCCAGATGGATACCTGGTTAAGATCCTTCAGGCGCTCATCCGCATCAAGCTCACGTAGTGGCTTAAGAAGATGTCCACACACGCAATAGTCTTAGGCGCATGGTTAGGATCATTCTTATGTATTTTGAAGCCGGAATTGGGGAAACCCAGTGCGGCAACAAATGTAGCATAAGAAGCTTGGAAGCGAACGTCAGAGGTGATCCAGCTGACACTGTTGTCGGCGCCAAAATGGCATGTGGCATAGAACTGGTGAATGGCAGCAGCATTATAGTCGCAATGAAAAGCAAACGGGGTGGCAAGCCCTGATGCCTCAATAAGCTCAATGACACCCGGATATTTCGCCGGGTGCATGCGCATATGCTCAACATCAATAAAAAGATGATTAGATAACCCCTTAGGAACTATGACGGTGCTAAAGATGTCCGCCTGGACGTTTGTGCGGAAACGTGAGTCCGTAGAATCACGCGCGACCTCGTATTGATCTATGTCGCGGCGGAAAGTGAGATAGGAAGCTGCGCCAAGTGTGGTGAAATTGGTGATAGCACGACCTAACGTGGCAGGAGGCTCTAGGGAGATGCGACGAGCTTCACCTGCAGGCTGGGTAGGAGGAGGTGGCGGCATGTAGGACGCCCTGCGAGTCCCGGGCTTTGACATGGACCTTCCAGCGACGTGTTCAGGAAGTTCCTCGGTGGCAAGCTCCTCCTTGAAGTCGGGGTCAGCACCATCAGACGACGAGGGAGATGGCGAACGCCGGGGCGGAGAACGCCGGGCAGTCCGTTTGAAGGGACGGATTGGCTCATCCAAGTCCGACCCCGTGTTCATAGGGGTGCGAGAGGATGAGCCGGCCACGGTCTTCCGAGCGGTGTGCTTGGTCTTGCCCATGAGGCTCAACACCTACGCGGATGAAAAATCCCCAAATGAGGAACGAACATGGAGATACATGGGGAAAAAATCAAATCCAACGCGAAAGGAGACGGAGGAGCGACCTGAGGATGGATCCCGCGAAGGATACGGAGGAAGAAGTGGGGGATCCGCGGAGGAGATCGGCCCGAGCTCGAGGTTGGCGGCGCTAAGAAGGAGCTCCTCGAGCAGCTCCTCGAGCTGGCGGTGGCGGCTGGGGAAAAAGGGGGCGTTGGGGGTTAGGGCAAAAGCCCAGCCCCGCGCCCAGCTTTATATAGAGGCCCTGAGGCGTCGGACGTCCGGAGGTTGTTCTGGCGTCGGACGACCGACACTGGTCGGACGATCGGAGGAGGTTTTGCCGCCGGACGTCCGATATTAGCCGGACGTCCGAGAAAGAGGAGAAGGGAGAGGCCAGTTCTGGTAATTTTTGGTTTTGATGATGATGACTTGCATGGTGTCGCAAACAAAACACGAACACTGTTTTCCTAGAAGCATTACATGCATGAAATGACCTGTGCGTACGTTGTAAGCTTAAAAACACATAGAATTACGACTTACTCCCCCTAAATATATGCGCACATCAAGACACAACCATAATGTGAGTGTATGTATGTGTGCAAGATTTCAAGATATGTTGTCAAGCTCCAAGATACCAAGTTCACGCCTAAGTTGACAGAATCTAGCTACGCTAAGTGGCTTTGTGAAAATGTCGGCTAACTGCATGTCGGTACCCACATGGGTAATATCAATGTCACCCTTTTGCACATGGTCTCTCAAGAAATGATACCTAATATCAATATGTTTTGTGTGAGGGTGATCAATGGGGTTCACGGAGATCTTTATGGCACTTTCATTATCACAGAGAAGAGGAACGTGTCGATACGTGATACCATAATCCTTTAGTGTCTGCCTCATCCATAGCAATTGAGTAGCACAGCTTGCGGCTGCAATATATTCGGCCTCGGCCGTGGAGAGAGAAACACAGTTCTGCTTCTTCGAGGACCAACTTACCAACGAGCGTCCAAGAAACTGACATGCACTGGAAGTGGATTTCCGTCCCACTTTATCACCGGCCCAATCCGCATCTGAATACCCAATAAGATCAAACTTTGCATCCTTAGGGTACCATAAGCCTAACTTTGGGGTGTGAACAAGGTATCTAAGAATATGCTTAACCGCCGTGTGATGGCTTTCCATAGGGGAAGCTTGAAATCTAGCACATATTCCTACACTTAACATGATGTCCGGTCTAGATGCGCAAAGATAAAGCAGCGAACCAATCATGGAGCGGTAAGTAGATGGGTCAAAAGGAATACCGTTTGAGTCTTCATTTAGAACTACATCAGTGGCCATGGGTGTCTTCATTGGTTTAGCATTTGTCATATCAAATTTCTCAAGAATGTCCTTGAGATACTTAGTTTGAGACAAGAAAATCCCTTCTTGAAATTTTTGTATTTGAAAACCAAGAAAGAACTTCAAGTCCGTGTTGAGTGACATCTCAAAGGTCTTGGTCATGGAGGCCGCAAACTTCTTGCACAAATGGATGTTAGGAGAACCAAAAATGATGTCATCTACATAGATTTGGCATAAGATCAAATCACCATTTTCCCTCTTAGTAAAAAGAGTGGGATCGATCACCCCCACCACAAAGCCATCATCGAGTAGGAACTTCTTAAGATGGTCGTACCAAGCACGGGGTGCTTGTTTAAGACCATAAAGTGCCTTGTGAAGTTTATATACCTGGTCTTTGTGATGAGGGTCAACAAACCCAGGTGGTTGTGATACATATACTTCTTCTTGTAGAGGACCGTTAAGAAAAGCACTTTTCACATCCATTTGATGCAAAGTAAAACCATTGAAAGCAGCATAGGCCAATAAAATGCGAATGGACTCAAGACGAGCAACAGGAGCGAAAGTTTCACCAAAGTCCAAACCTTCAACTTGGGAGTACCCCTGTACTAACCTTGCCTTGTTGCGTAGGACAGTCCCGTTCTCATCTTCCTTGTTATTGAAAATTCATTTAGTTCCAATGACATTATGTTCCTCAGTTGGTCGTTCTACCAATGACCATACTTCGTTGCGTGTAAAACTGTTTAGCTCCTCTTGCATAGCAAGTAGCCAGTCATTGTCACATAATGCATCCTGAACCCTGTGTGGCACGGTACTAGAGACAAACGAAAAGTGAGCACAAAAGTTTGTTAATTGTTTACGAGTCACTCTACCTTCCGACACGCGTGTGAGGATTTGATCAATATCAACACAACCGGCCACACGTGGCATGATGGAGGTCAAGGTTTCACGAGGTTCCACTTTGTTTCCATCATCAACGTCCTCAACATATGGATCATTTATGTGCGGAGGAAGATATTCCTCTTCGCGTTGCACCTGTTGAGGTTCATCATCAAGCATACCCATACTTTGGTCTACCTTTTGAAGATCAACTTGTTCTTGAGTGTCATCAGGGTGAGAGACATGTTCTCCCACTTGATCCTCAACAACTGGCATGATGTGTGTGCTAATATCTTGTGGAGGTACGGGCAGTGAACTGTCTTGAGGATGCGTGATATTCTCATCATCTTCATCATCATCATTGGGTCTTTGTTCCATAGGCAGAAGTGCACCTACACCCATGTTTAAGATATCTTGTGGGGAGTCTTCTTCACCTGCATCATTTAGATCAACTTGCTCCCCATGGGAGCGGTTAAATTCATCAAACGTCACGTCACAGGTTTCTATAACACATCCAGTGGATTTGTTATAGACTCTGTAGGCGTGAGAGTTTGACCCATAGCCAACAAAAATCCCCTCAGTTGTTTTGGATTGAAATTTCCCTAACCGTTCCCGTTTGTTGAGGATGAAGCATTTGCATCCAAACACACGGAAGTACTTAACATTGGGCTTGTTCCCAGTTAGGAGCTCATATGAAGTTTTCTCCAATATTGATCGGAGGAAGAGACGGTTTGATGCATGACATGCTGTGTTGACGGCCTCAGCCCAAAAACTATGTGGTGACTTGTATTCATCTAACATGGACCTTGCCATTTCCACAAGTGTCCGGTTCTTCCTTTCTGCCACACCATTTTGTTGAGGGGTGTAAGGTGCGGAGTACTGATGTTCAATCCCCTCATCACTAAGAAATTCTTCTAAGGTGTAGTTCTTGAACTCAGAGCCATTATCACTTCTTACCACCTTGATGTCCTTGTCAAACTTCCACTGGGCTTGTTTGGCAAAGTCAATGAAAGTGACCTTCGTATCGTCCTTGGACTTGAGAAAGAACACCCATGTATATCTTGAGTAATCATCAACAATGACTAGGCCATACTTTTTCCCTCCAAGACTTGCCCACGAAGGAGGCCCAAACAGATCCACATGAAGGAGCTCTAACGGCCTCGAAGTGGATACAATGTTCTTGGGTGGATGTCTTGATTGATGTTGTTTCCCAGCTATGCATGCACTGCACACACGATCTTTCTTAAAAGATACATTTGTTAGTCCAAGAATGTGATTGCCGTTTAAGAGATTTTGAAGATTTTTCATGCCAACATGGGCGAGCCGGCGATGCCAGAGCCATCCCATGTCAGCCTTGGCCATTAGACAAGTTGTATGGAAAGTGCTCTCTTTCGAGAAATCAACCGTGTAAAGGTTGCCATCCAACTCTCCAACAAAAGCCACTTCAAGAGTGTCTCTCTTAAAGACTTTCACATCCGTTAGTCCAAATAGTGTGTCATAACTGACGGAAGCCAATTGGCGAACTGAAAGTAAATGATATTGAAGAGATTGGACAAGCATGACATTTGCAATAGACATGTCATTAGTGATTGCTACCTTGCCCAACCCAATTACCTGCCCTTTCGACCCTCCACCAAATACAATGCTCATGTATGGTCGAATGGCTTGCATGAAGTCATAGAGCAAGTTACTATCTCCGGTCATATGATTGGTGCATCCACTGTCGATCACCCATTTGGCTCCACCGGAGAAAACAGCCTGTAACGAATTAAGACTTGGTTTGGGGTACCCATTTTGTCATGGGGCCTTTCACATTAGTTACAAGAGTCTTAGGGACCCAAATAGCATAGAATCGAAATGCATTACGGGGACCAACCAATTTAGCATAGACCTCTCCTTCCTTTGATTTGCGTAGTACATAGGATGGCGGCATGAATTCGGTTGTCTTGTTGTGAGTAGACGAGCCCCTAGTGGCCGATCCACTCACAACCTTACCTTTCTCCGTGTGTCCCTCTGGTACAAATATTTCCTTAAGAGGAGTGGTACACTTGAGAGGAGATGCACTTTTCTTGGCAGTGCTTGGGTTGAACCCAAGCCCTTCCTTGGCGAAACCTCCATTGTGTCGAATTAAGATCTCATTGAGAGTCTTTTGTCCTTGTGAACATGTCATGAGACCTCTGTCTAGCTGTGCCTTTAACGAACAGTTTTCCTCAAGGATAGATGTCAGTTCACTACTAGGGTTAGTAGTGCAGGTATCAACATTGATAATAGGTGAGGAGTAGGCCTTAGCTAGAGTGTCAAGATAAGTGACCTTAAGTGCCTCAAAGCTCTTTGTAAGAACAGTGAGTTTCTCTTCCTTGTCTTTGAGAGACAAGGATAGACGCTCACAGTCCTTAGAAAGAGAAGCATGAGAGTTCACAAGTCGATCTTTATCATTTAGTAATTCTCTGCACACATTTTCAGCCTTTATCAAGGAGGCAAGATCATTAGCATGTTTGTCAAGGTTTTCACCTACTTTTGAACATAATGCATCATTTTGTGCTTCCTCATAAAGGACTTTCTGCTCAAGGAGTTCATTTCTCTCCTTCTCCTCAGTGACGAGGGTTTCGAGTTCCTTGATGGTATTGGTGTGCTTACTCACCATTTCCATAAGTATGCGAAACATAGTGAGCTTCTTTCCTTTAAGAGAGCACATAAATTTGTTCATTTTAGCAAACATGGGATGATCTAAATCATTATCCTCATAGTGATCTTCCGCATCAAGATACTCATCAGAAGGGGTAGAAACTAAACTGAAGGAGTTTAACCGTGGGGTTACCTTAACCTTATCATGGGAGCTTTGGTCTTCCCCATCTCCCATGGCAGTCTTTGCCATCAAACACTTGTGAGCGTTGCCCTTGTAGTCCTTCATATAGTTGTAGTGAACAACATCACCACTTTTGTTGACTAGCCTCAAGGTACTCTGTGTATCTTGAGCTACTCCGGCAACCCCACCAACATCTTCTGGATCCGATTCTTCTTGTGCAACCATTGCTCTTCCATTTGTCCTCTTGAGCTTGGAGTTCATAGGGTTTGGCAACTTCTTCTTTACAAAGGTCTTTGGAAACCTTGGTTTGTCTTCTCTCTTCTCATAAGGGCAGTCATTGGAGAAGTGGTTGGTTTCCTCACAGTTATAGCACTTCCTTACCTTCTTCTTTGGGAATCTTCCCTTGAACTTCCCTGCACTGAACTTCTTTACAAAGAGAGCAATGTCCTCAAAAGATGGGCTTTCATCAGAGTCAACGTCATCACCATCTTCGCAGTCATCATCACCCTCTTCTTCTTCACTTTCTTCTTCGTCATACTCATGCTTGGCTTTCAAAGCAAGATTGATCTTTGATGTTGAAGTGCCATGCATGGCTAGGTGCTTTGTTGCATTTGCCTTTGACTCTTCAAATAATTGGAAAGTGGATATGATGTCATCCGGAGTCATTTCTTTGAAAGCATGATGCTGCCTCATGTCCCATACCATTTGATGGTGATACGGAGCAAGAGCGTGAAGTAACTTGTCCACAAGAAATCTCTTGGTCAGATTGAAACCATCTTGCGTCTTGTCATAGTCACATGACTCAATGTCTACGGCGAGAGTCATGAGCCGTTCTAGTAGTTGCTTGGGAGATTCACCCTTTTCCATACAGAAATTCTGTAATTGACCCTTGGCAATTTCATATTGAGCAAGCCGAAGAGTGAAGGTACTGGTCTTGGTCCTTATGATGTTGTCCCACAATTCCTTGGCACTTGTGATGTGAATGTAAGGTCTTCGTTGCTTGTCATTCATTCCTTTTCTTATGCACATGATCGCAGTGTCATTGAGATGCTTGTCATAAGTTTCTCTGGGCGTGAGGCATCTTGGATCAACAGGATTGTACCCATGCTCGAGGATGTCCAGCATCTCATCATTGGCGTACCTAAGATGATCCTGCATGCCAACTCTCCACAAAGCAAAATCGGAATTGTCATCAAGCAAGGGAGGTTTTCCTCTAGGATTGTACTTAGGTTTCTCAATTTGAGATCTAGCATAGAGCCATGGAACACTGGTTTGGTTCCTCTCCGGAGGAGGTTGGCCAAATGAGGTACCGTGCACGTGGGGCCCTGAGGCCCTCGGGGACGTGGTTGTCCCCGTGGTTAGTGATGCTAGTCTCATTTGAATTATGGCCTCAAGAGAAGCATCATGCTCCTCTTTTTGCTTGGCAAGGGCCCGTTCCAGGTCCTCAGAGGTGAAAGACTTGACTTCCGCGGAAGTCCCGTCCCTCTGCACTGAAGCTACCGTAGCTGGATCCACGTCCCTCTCGCTCTAGGGCGGTTAAGCCACACAAATAGAGCACGAGGCTCTGATACCAATTGAAAAGGATCGAGATGGACCTAGAGGGGGGTGAATAGGTACAAATCCAAATTTTAATAATTACTTAGCAATTTTAGGCTAAAGTGCGGAATATGAGTGTAAGCCTAATAATTGCTATGACAAAGAGTAAGCTATTAGGAGTGAAGCAAGGCAAGCGGTAAACAATAATCAAATACAAGTATGTAATAAGAATTAACACAAGTAGAGAGTTAGGGTTAGGAATAACCGAAACTCCGAGAGAGACAAGGATGTATCCCGATGTTCACTTCCTTGGAGGGAAGCTACGTCACCGTTAGAGGGGCGGATGTTACCACGAAGGCACACCAACGCCACGAAGGCTCACCCTATTCTCCCGTTGAGATAACTCCACGAAGGCGTTTCTCAACCACTAGTGGTAAGCCTTGAGGTGGCTTCCAAACCTTCACAAACTTTCTGGGGGGTATCACAATGGTTTGATTCCTCTCCGAAGACTCCTACCTCCTAGGAGTCTCCAACCTCCAAGAGTAACAAGATCGCAGGGATTGCTCAAAACTTGCTCAAATCATAAATCGCTTTGGTGGGAAGGAGGAGAGGGAGACGATCTATCTTTTGATTGGAACAACACTCAAAAGGACTCACAAATGCTCTTGGGATCTAGGATTTGGTGTAGACAAGAGTGAGTGAGAGGGAAGGTGTTCTTGGGAGTATTCTTGCTGTGTTGAACAGTTTTTCACGAGGTGGGAGAAGAGTATTTATAGTGTGGAGTGAAATCCAGCCGTTGGAGGTGCAATAAGTCACACAGGGTCCGGACGTCCGACACTTGCCAGAAGTCCGGGCGTCCATGAGGGGCCGGACGTCCGACAGGGGTCGGCCGTCCGAGACCTGTAGGCACGACTGGAACTCTTCTGAATTCATCAGCGACCGGACGTCCGACAGGGGTCGGTCGTCCGAGGCCTGTAGATGCGCCTGAACATATTTGAATTCATCAGCGTACGGACGTCCGGAGTGGCCCGGAAATCCGTGTTATACAACACAATTTCTACTCGTGGTGGCTTCCGGATTTCCGATGGGGGTTGGACGTCCGGGCTCGGACGTCCGGAGGGAGCCGGATTTCCGAGATATAGAGCACAAATTCTACTGGTGTAGACTTCCGGATTTCCGGAGCTTGGCCGGACGTCCGGCCCTCGGACGTCCGGAGGGAGCCGGATTTCCGAGTTATAAGCCTCACAAACTTCTGGTGCCTGGCTGCGGATTTCCGAAGCCAGCCGGACGTCCGGTCCTCGGACGTCCGGAGGGAGCCGGATGTCCGAGGAAATTGGACATTATTGAATTGAAGACAGAGTGGATAGTATGTGGTGTTTGGTATGATAGTAGAGATGTGGTATGAGCAAGTTTATCGCAAAGCCTGTGATCCCCTCTTAATAGTGCGGGATCCCTATACTCAATATCAGTAAACTCAAAAGACTACTCTACATCATCTCTTCTTAATCCCGAGCCTTCTCGAAATATAAATCACCAATCTTTTCAGACAACCTTTGGCACATAAATCTCAATCTACTTAAAGTACTTGCCGTCCTGAGATACACTCAACAAATACGATTAGTTTCCTATGTATGTGTTGTCATTAACACCAAAAGACGATTAAGGGCATACCATGCACTTTCACCGTCCACATCCAGCCACCTCATCGGCGACCAAAACCCTAGCACACCATGGTCGGCGGCTTCCCAAACAAGGGCAAGGCCCCGCTCTACCCCCCGCGCCATCTCCCGTCACCGTCTTCCCATCGGCCTTGCCAGCGTGTGAGCGTCCCGATGCACCAAGCGCGGTGGCACTGGGAGCATGACGTCTCGCTCCCTTACCCCAATGTCATGCTGCCGCACGGCTGGCATCTGGATCCGGAGAGGATTCCGGTGCAGGCCGTGCCGCGGTCGGCGCGGGTGCATGCGGAGGAGGTGAGCCGCCGTCAGCGTATACTGACGACGGAGCAGCAGTGAGACCCTGCGTACGCGACCGACTCCCCTAAATGGGAGGTGTGGTTCGCGATGGAGCACGAGGCGCAGCGCTGTCGTGGCGTGCGTGAAGTGCAGCCAGGAGGCCCTCCGCCGCCCCCTCCTGTCGTCAGCGACGAGGACCAGGAGGCTGAGGCCGCCTACCAGCCGTCGCTCGCAGTTATCCTCCGCGACAACGAGGAGGAAGCGCGGCGCATGGCCGGCGAGGAGGCGGCGTACCAGCAGCAGCTCGCGGAGGCCATCGCGCTGTCGTCCGCCAGCGACTGCGTCGTGCCACCTCCGTCGAAGCCCGAGCCCACGGAGCCGCAGGAGGTCTACCAGTGGACCTGCGTCGTCCAGGAGTTCGTCACGACGTCGCCCATCTAGCTGGGCGCGACACCGCAACAGGAGCAAGCCTACCTCGAGCACTGGAGGTCACAGCACCTGCTGGCGGAGCGCGTCAAAGGCCTGCGACTCATGGAGGTGGAGAAGGAGGCAGAGGAGGAGCGACAGGAGGCGGAGGAGGAGGAACGTGCACGTGCTACTCCGCTGCCACCGCCACCAGCACAACCCGCGCCGACGGGGCAGACGACGGAGGCGCAGGCAGCTGCGCTCTGGAACACGACGTTCCCCTGGGCCGGCCCTGCGCCTACGCTGGTCGACCTCACCGGCCCCGATGACGACGACGACGACGCCTAGGGCTACCCTCGTAGTTTTAGGTTTTTTATGTTTAATTAATGTAATGCGGACGCGTGGACTCTCGTTGGCCTTCGTGGCCGTCTTTTAATGTTTAATTATGCATTTCGTGGCCGACTTTCTATTTTTTTTGCACGCCGGCAAAAATGGGTCTGGCCAGCGTTGGGCGCATGCGCCGATCCATTTGCGGAAGCGGATGTTCGTGTCCGCCTGGCCGACCCAAACGGATAAAAAGCGGACAAAATCGCCGTCCGTTTGGGTCGGCCCATTGGAGTTGCTCTAATGCACAATTGTGTAAATTTTCATAATAAAATACGTTGAAATGTGTGCTGTAAAAGATCAAATCTGAAGCTATAAAAAAAATCAAATCTGAAGCTTTTTAACACATGATACTATTCATCCTCCCAGTCCATGAATTGTCTTTTTTGCACCGATCACGTTTCAAGGTATTTCATCGTGAAATTTTACACACATACACATAACATCCTTGTTTACTTGCAGATTTTTTTCCAGGTTTTTTGAAACTTAGAAATTTGAATGTTGAATTTCTCAAAAAAAAAGGCCTTCATGAAGGCCAAGATCCAATTGTCCACACTCTTATTGTAAATGCATATACTGTTTTTATGATTAACTAGGTCAGACTTTATAAATTTTGATTTAGAACAAAGCTAATATGCATATTAGAGTTTTCAAGATTAGCTGGATCAAATCCAAAACGTTTATATTAGTACAGGTATAGATACCATTTTTTTTAAATGTATGTTCCAATCTATTTATAATGAATCATGGCAATACAAAAAGAACACCAAAGGTAACAAAAATTACAATCATGTTCATGAGTCACCTAGCGACGACTACAAACACTAGAGAAAGTCAAAGATGTTTCACTCTCACCAAAGCCGGACAAATCTTGTTGTAAATTTGTAATAGATAGTCAGGAGGTCGTCGTGCTAAGGCGTCACAGAACCATCACATGGGAGCAACAACGTTGCCCAGGAAGAGAGTTGTAGATATTGGTATCATATATTACGACAAGATTAACTGGATCAGATCAAACACATAGTGTATACGAGTATAGGTATTGATACCATTTTCTTCCGCGAAAGAACCTCCCAATCTTTTTATAATCAATCATGGCAGCATAAAGAACACCAAAGTTATAAAAAATCAGCCCCTCCTTCATCGAAATCGGGCTAATCTTATTGTAATACATAGTCGGAAAGTCGTCGTGCTAAGACTCAACATGACCATCACTCTAAAGCAGCAACATCGCCGGTGAAGGGAGTCATAAATATTGATACACTATATTGGCAAACTTCCAAGAAAATAGAAAGATATTGATACACTCCAAAGCAGCAAGATGCTAATATTATTCATGCAAAAGAAAAAAGAAAGATAAATGAGTACCCAAAATAGCAACTTCTTTTCCATTAAATTTCTTCTTTTCCCATGATGTCAGTTCTTGTAATTGCATTAACCTATGGAAGAACTCGTAGTATCGCAAAGTGTGCGCGCATAGATGTGGTTTTGTTTGCAAAATCATAATGTTATGGACCTTTTATTTTCAATGAGGGATCATATGTTCCACTAGATAGAGAGTTTCGTAGGGAGTAATGAGATTTGCATCAATACACGAAATGGTCATGAAAAGAAGTAAAATCTTCAAAGGTACATCATTCCATAAACCACTGTTCCAGGGGCAACATCAAGGTTTGCAAATCTACCTTTAGGATGACATTATTTTGGGGGGTACGAAGATGGATGCTTTTATGCTAGAATGCCCTTCAGGTATTTTTTATAATCTACTGACGAAGTAATGATCGTTAACGCAGATCAAGGTTTGATGGTTGCATGCATAACTAGTACACAACCACAAGTGGATAGGAGGCGTCGCTAGGAAAACCTATATTGTCTACAGTCGCCTCCTCCCCCCTCCCGCCGTCATTGGTGGCGGCAAGGGGGTCCTACTTGTGGATGGTGTCCCGAGGCATCGATTTTGGCGGGGGTCTGTGTTTTGGTTATGGTGGTGAGACAGTTTTGTTGCTCCAGTTTACCAATAATGTCCTCCTCATCCTATCCTCGTTCCATCGGTGAGCTTAGTGCATGTGGATGGCATGTAGAGGTGTGTCTTCGACGAATCATTTTGGATCCGGTCAATTTTGGTCTCTCATGGATCCATTCGGATCCAATTGGTGTTGGTGGTATTTTGAATATCTACATGCTCTTTTCGACCTATTCTTGTGTGGGGCAGCGATTTGGTACGGCCAATATCTTTTGGTCTGCAACGACGACTTCTCAGGCGCTACTTCTATAAGTATTTTGGTTTAAACAAGTTTGCTCCATCGAGACGGTCAAGCTTTGCTTATGGCACAACACCGATGAATGTAGGAGGAAAGAATATTTTGACAAACCTAAAAATTGGATGTATTTTTTTTCTATACGGACGTCTTTGTAAAGACTTGTCATGCTTGACCGCATGCATCGATTAATGCAGAGGCCGAGGGTTTAACCTCATTTTTTTTAAAAGACTTGTCATGCTTAATATATGGCCTCGGACCTTTTCATAGAAAGGTAGAGACCGTTGCCATCTATGAAGATTTTTATCAAAATGGCTAGAGATTATGTGAAAATGACATTCGAGCACTACCCGATTGAGACTAATGGAGCCACTCATACGATGTTAGGGTGCTGAAGGAAGGGGATGAGACACTAGATATGAATGTACATACGTTGGACCATTATGACCAGTTGTGATTATGACTCGTCTGGTTTGCAGTGATTTGTTCTAGGATTCCTACAGGATTTTTTTGATATTTTGTCCTAAGTCGCTCACCACAATGGGCCATGTGGTGGACTCCTATAGGATTTCAAACCCTCGAGATTTTTTTCTTCTATATATGACATTCATTTCACATGAATGAAAGGTATTAGATTCCTTGAAGTTGTGTCCATGTTAGCTTAATTTCCAAGAATTTTGACTCCTTCCGGCCCACACATACTTGTCCCACATACTTAGCACAAAGTTGTACTAATTTTATACTAAGCCCACGTAACTAATATGGACTGAAGGAGTATCATTAGTTTAGACCTTAAAAAATCCTAAAAATTAAAGTGAACATGGCACTAGAGCATCTACATCCCCATATATCAAATCCGGGTCCTCAAACGCACAAAGACACGTCCGCGACACTGACCGATCACACCTCAAATTTACTCCTTTGCATCGAGATACTTCATACTTGAAATCCTAAATTCATACAAAGCATACAAGCGAGGAAATCCCACATAGATCAACCTATACTACCAAATCCTCATCGGAGATGTCCACTGTCTTCGCGTCCGGCTTCGGGTAAATAGGCGGCAGCCGCAACTCAAACTTGTGTGGCTCCTTCGGTTGCTCCACCTCTTCGTCCACCACCGCGTCAAGTTCGACAAAAAGCACATCGATCGCCGCCTGTTCCTGTTAGATGAACTGCTAGTTAGCCTCCACATAAGCCTCATCCTGGATGGACACCAGGATGGCTTGCAGCTTCGTCATCCCCGCTGCTTGGGCAATCGTAAATTCCTTCATGGCGTCCTCCATGCCGAAGCTCACAGCCGACGTCGGCCCGTCCTTCGACAACACCGTGTCATCCTCCTCCGGATACGCAGGCGGCAAGATGGAACTGTGTCACACGGAGTTTACATCCCTGACCAGAGGAGACACTCGTCAGACTGTTGGGGTTTACGGGCAATCTCGTGTGGGACCCGACCGTCAGTCTGAGTTGACGAACGCGCCCGGACATTCTCATATCCATCCCGTATTTGGCCTTGATACGTATGGTGCCAGTCAGACCTGTCGTTTAAGGCCCGTTTAAGGGTGTCTATCTAGGTCGGTTTTCTATGACCGGACACTTACCAAGCCGTTCGTCTGGACGTTTAAGGGGTGTTTAGATGCCCGACTGTAGATGCTATTTATAATCCTATTAGAGCAACTTTAGCAGATCCCATAAAATCTGGACCCGCAAAACCCATTTGCGGTTTCACTTAGATCTCGTTTACGGGTCGAAAATGAGCGCGGCCGAACAGAAACCGTAAATGAAACTGCATAATTTGAAAATATAGTTTCGGGGGAAGTTCATACTACATACTACATACTACATCAGTGTGAGCTCAGTCCTCCTCGTCGGAGCTGCCGAGGTCGATGTACATCGCCTTCTGCTCCTCGCGGATGCGCCACCACTCGTCGTCCTTCGCCTTGACGGCGATGTTGGCCTCGACTGCCTGCCGCCACTGGAGGTCTTCGATCTCCTCGTCGTGGTGCCGACGCTCCGCCTCCTCGTGCAAGCTGCGCTCGGCAATGGCTACCGCAACAGCTTCCACGTCGGCGACGAAGTCCTCCGGCCCGACGACTCCGCGGCGGCCGAGCTCCTTGGGCTCCTCCTTGACGGCGACGACGTCCTCCGGCTCCTCCGACCACTGCCTCTTCACAGGGAGAAGGCGCGCGGAAGAGGAGGAGCCTGTGGCCGAGGACGAGCCCGCGGTGACCTGCCGACGGTCGTACTCCTCCGTCTCCCGGACGCGGAAGCTCGCCGGTGGCGGCATGCCGCGGTTGGTCCACCTCCGGGCCCCGCGCTTCCTCGCTGCGTCCGACCAGACGCGCCGCTCGCGCTCCGGGTCGCTTCCGCCGCCCGATCTGCTGCCAGAGCCGCGGCCGGAGCTCCACATTGCGGCTGGAGGCGGGGGAGGTGGTCGTCGGCGGCGAGAAATGTGGGGAAGGGGTGGGGAATCGCGGGGGCTCGGCGGCGGCGGGGGATAGGGTTTCGACCCGCAAACGCGCCGCGGAACCGTAGATATAGTGGTCGGGGTGTGCGTTTTGCGGGCCGCGGCAAAAAAATTTACGGGCCGGGCGAGTATGCGGCTCTGTTCTGGCCGAAAAAATGGGCCTAACTTGCATACTCGTCGGACTTTTGCGGGTTTGCCTGTTTTGCGGGGTCTGCTAGAGTTGCTCTTAGTTGAATGCGTGTGTGTTGCCAGGTACAAAATACTTGTACATCATGACATTAATCAAAACGTTATTGTAACTTGCAATAGTGAGATTGGCAAGCGGCGATGATTGCATCAAGCAATATATGTCTTACACTTGTTACCTTATATACATGTCATCGTCTTATGTCACTCAAGTTTCTTTCTTCCGCACATGAAAATTTAATATATAAAAAATAATAGTTAAACTGTATTCCAAAATGATAAAGTTCCACTTTGACTTCAAATGCGTTTCAAGTAAAGCTATACTTCGACGCCGCATCCAAGTAAAAACAGAACTATTATCTCTTACTACCATGTACCATAATATTTGTTGTTGGAGACAATTTGATTAGTTCTCTTCGACAACAAATATTTAGGAACAAAGGAAGTATTAAACTATATACATTTCTCACGGAATTCTTGATTAATAGTCCTTCTGTAAATAAATATAGAAGCATTTAGTATGGAGGGAGTACACTATAGACAATTGCTTTCATTTTTATTGCCGTACCATTTGCCAACCAAAGCATAACACAAAAAGCAACAAGGAGACTGCACTTTGCTTTCCCCCAACAGAACTCAAAGTAGACCGAGGCACTTGTTGGCACTTCCCAGCTCGTGTCGAGCGGAGGAAACTGAAAAAATCAAAGACAAATAATTGCAATGCCTACTAGATCTATTATCCATATGTTAAATATTGATTACAATAAGACAACTTTGCAGAATCACGGGAACTTACAGCTGCCTATGCTAAACATGTGTGGAATAGTATAATTTTTTAACTAAAAAATCGTCTAGGCATGTTTCATGAAATATGCGCATAAAAATATAAATTTCTTGTGATTAGATACTCCTACTTGTATCACAGTATTTGAGTATGCTAGCATACCTCCTTTGATTCTATTTTATCATTAAGGAAAATAAATTATTGACTCGACAAGCTGCTTTCTTCAAGATTCTATGTACTCTAGTTTCTTTTGCTGGGCTAAAAAAAAATCATGTTTTTCTTTTTATAGAAAAACAAAAGAAAAACGTTATCAGCAGTATGTGCTAGTACGCTAAACAGTCTCACCATGATCTCTCCAGATAGAACAACCAATATGCAAAATTCCATTGTAGTACCCAGTACATGAGTCCCAGGAGATTGAGAAGTTCCTTTTGTAAAATTTAGTGGCCATGATTTGCTGGAGACTTGGGAGTTGCATTCGTTGCTTCATAACTCTATAAGGGATGCAAGTGTATCTACCGTAACAAGGATGACAAACTTACATGAGTGAGTGAGAAAACAGAGACATAAAAAAATGTATAAGGGATGCAAGTGTATCTACCGCAATCAAGTTTCTATTGGCCTACTCTCTTCAAGGATGCCCGTAAGTTTGTCTTGTCTTGTGATGAATGTCAAAGAATAGATAATATCAGTAAACGTCAGGAAATGCCCATGAATTATTCACTTGTCATTGAACCATTTGATGTTTGGGGTTTTGATTATATGGGACCTTTTCCAAAATCTAACGGGTATACTCATATCCTAGTTGTTGTTGATTATGTTACTAAGTGGGTAGAAGTTATCCCAACTAGTAGTGATGATCACAACACCTCTATCAGGATGCTTAAAGAAGTTATTTTCCCTAGATTTGGAGTCCCTAGATATCTAATGACTGATGGTGGTTCACATTTCATTCATGGTGCTTTCCGTAAAACGTTTGCTAAGTATGATGTCCACCATAGAATTGCGTCACCCTATCATCCTCAGTCCAGTGGTCAAGTAGAGCTAAGCAATAGAGAGATTAAACTAATTCTGCAAAAGACTGTTAATAGGTCTAGAAAGAATTGGTCTAAGAAGCTTGATGATGCACTGTGGGCTTATAGAACTGCTTATAAGAATCCCATGGGCATGTCTCCGTACAAAATGGTTTACGGTAAAGCATGTCATTTACCTTTTGAGCTAGAGCATAAGGCTTATTGGGCAATCAAAGAGCTCAACTTTGATTTCAAACTTGCTGGTGAGAAGAGGTTATTTGACATTAGCTCACTCGATGAATGGAGAACTCATGCATATGAAAATGCCAAGTTGTTCAAAGAAAAAGTTAAGAGGTGGCATGATAAAAGGATACAAAAATGTGAATTCAATGTAGGTGATTTTGTCTTGCTATATAATTCTTGTTTAAGATTTTTTGCAGGCAAGCTTCTCTCTAAATGGGAAGATCCTTACATTGTTGAGGAAGTGTATCGTTCTGGTGCCATCAAGATCAACAACACGGAAGGTAATTTTTTGAGAGTTGTAAATGGGCAAAGAATCAAGCATTATATCTCACGTACTCCCGAAAATGTTGAAAGCAATATTATTAATACCATAACTCCGGAGGAGTACATAAGGGATATTTATCAGTCTATTTCAGACTCCGAAAATGAAGAGGTATGTGATTCGTAAGTAAACCGACTCCAAAACTTTTCCAGTAGCATTTTTTTCTCCGTTTTGTAATTTTTAGAAAAATAGAAAAATTTGAAGTAGTCCGGAAAGTGCACGAGGAGACGACAAGCCCGCCAGGCCCGGCCTACCCCCCTGGCCGGGCCTGGGTGGCTTGTGGGCACCTCGTGTGCCTCCCGGACTCTGTTTTCTTGCGGAGTACTCCTTTTGGTCGGGAAAAATTCATTATATATTCCCTCGGAAGGTCTGACCCTTGTATCACGCAAATCTCCTCTGTTTTCGTTTCGAGCTTCTATGCAGACAGATCTAGATCGCTATGACGTCCCCAAAAGTTCCGAAGGACAAGTTCTTTGAGAAGGTCATCAATCCCTACCTCGCGGGAGTGTTGCAACACCCTAAATCTATCGAGATGCATGAGGGGGTGCTGCACATCCGTGATGTTGAGGGGCCCAAGAAGAATGGAAGCGTGGAGGCGAGGCTCGAAGCAATGGAGCAGCAAGTCTTCAAGTTCCAAGGGATGGTGGAACGCGGACTCAACGCCAACCACATGATGATCATGGAGTTCACCAACAAGCACAAGATCGATGCCAATGACATCGGGAAGCACCTCTCCAGGCTCTATGACAGAATTGATCACCTCCAAGCCCAGATCTATGACCTGCAGAACCAAAACTATGAGTATGAGTATAGATTTAAATCAATACGGTTGGCTGCAGATTTGAGGATTCCGTAGACTCGAACATATTTCCATGATGGAGCACCTATGCCTTGGAAGACGGAGGATCAAACCCAGGTTGCCACAACTCCACCACCATCACCTTCGAAGGAAGACAACTAAGCACGGGTACGGGCAATCCCCTTGGCTTGTGCCAAGCTTGTGGGCGTTGCCCCGGTATCGTATCACCATCACATCTTTTTTCCTTTACCTTTTTCTTAGTTCGATCCTTTTTGGTTTTTATCTTTCTCTAATAGAGTAAAGTTCTTAGTGTTCTAGGTTTGAGTTTTGCTTTGTGTCACCCTCGATGTAATCGAGTTCGTGAGTCATATAATAAAGAGTGCTTTAGTTAAGGGCCTTGACTCATGCCATGATCCAAAGAAAAGAATAATAAAAGAACAATAGCATGAAAGATCATGTAATGATCTTATGGGAAGTGATGACTTCACATATAAGAAGAATGTTGATTGAAACTTGTTGCGGGTGGACAAACGTAGACCTTGATCATTGTTGCAATTAATAGGAAGTAATAAAGAAAGAGAGGTTCACATATAAATATATCATCTTGGGCACCATGTATGATTGTGAACACTCATTAAACTATTACATGCTTAGAAGTAGATGTTGGACAAGGAAGACAATATAATGAATTATGTTTGCCTGGTTCCGAACAATGTTATATGACTAGAGATCCCTTAGCATTTGACGCTTGCTTCCACTTCATATCAGCCAAAACTTCCGCACTAAGTAGAGATACTACTCGTGCATCCATAAACCTTCAACCCAGTTTTGCCATGAGAGTCCACCATACCTATCTATGGATTGAATAAGATCCTTCAAGTAAGTTGTCATCGGTGCAAGCAATAAAAATTGCTCCCTAAATCTGTATGATATATTAGTGTGTGGAAAATAAGCTTTGTACGAACTTGTGATGAGGAAGCCATAAAAGCGACGGACTGCATAATAAAGTTCTTTATCACAAGAGGCAATATAAAGTGATGTTCCTTCACACTAAGAGGCCACACATCCAAACCTCAAAAGCGCATGACAACCTCTGCTTCCCTCTGCGAAGGGCCTATTTTGTACCTTTACTTTTTGCCCCTAAAAGAGTCATGGTGATCGACACCAATTCCTTATTTTGCCTTTATCTTGGCTGATGTCATGTGCTAGGGAAAGATCTATATTCATATGTCAACTTGGAAGTAAGTATTCATGAATTATTATTGTTGACATTACCCTTGAGGTAAGTAGTTGGGAGGCGAAACTATAAGCCCCTATCTTTCTCTGTGTCCAACTGAAACTTTGATCTCATGAGTACCACGTGAGTTTTAGCAATTGTAGAAGACGAAAGGATGATTGAGTATGTGAATTAGCTTTACAAGCTCTTATTTGACTCTTTCCAATGTTATGATAAATTGCAATTGCTTCAATGACTAAAGGCTATTGGTTGTTAATTCTCAATAAAGTTCTTGACCCATACTTTACCTTGTGAAGGAATTGTCACTTTAGCATAAGAGTTTATATGATGCTTTTGCTGTTCTAATTATGATCATGATGCCTGCATGTCCGTATTGTGTTTTATCGTCACCTCTATCTCTAAACCCGTGGGCATATTTATTGATCTCAGCTTCCACTTGAGGACAAGCGAGGTCTAAGCTTGGGGGATTTGATACGTCCATTTTGCATCATGCTTTTATGTTGATATTTATCGCTTTATGGACTGTTATTACACTTCACGGTACAATACTTATGCCTTTTCTCTCTTATTTTATAAGGTTTACATGAAGAGGGAGAATGCCGGCAGCTGGAATTCTGGTCTGAAAAGGGAGCAAGTTTGAGATATCTATTCTGCGCAACTCCAAAAGCCGTGAAAATCAACGAGGAATTATTTTGGATTTTATGAAAAATATTGGGCGGAAGAAGTACCGGAGGGGAGCCACCAGGAGGCCACAAGCCTGTCAGGCCCGGCCTACCCCCTGGTCGGGCTTGGGTGGCTTGTGGGCCCCGTGTTGCCCCTCCGACGCTCATCTTTTGCTATATGAAGGGTTTCGTTCCAGAAAAAATCGTAAGGAAGATTTTGGGAGGAGCCGTCGCCGCCACGAGGCGGAACTCGAGCAGAACCAATCTAGAGCTCCGGCAGGGCTGTCCTGCCGGGGAAATCCCCCCCCCCCCCAGAGGGGGAAATCGTCGCCATCCTCATCACCAACACTCCTCTCATCAGAGGGGGCTCGTCACCATCAAATTCTTCACCATCTCCTCTCCAAACCATAGTTCATCTCTTGTAACCAATCTCCGTCTCGCGACTCCGATTGGTACTTGTAAGGTTGCTAGTAGTGTTAATTACTCTTTATAGTTGATGCTAGTTGGATTACTCGGTGGAAGATTATTTCAGATCTTTGATGCTACTCATTACCTCTCTGGTCATGAATATAATTATGCTTTGTGAGTAGTCACTTTTGTTCCTGAGGATATGGGATAAGTCTTGCTATAAGTAGTCATGTGAATTTGGTATTCGTTCGATATTTTGATGTGTTGTATGTTGTTTTTCCTCTAGTGGTGTTATGTGAACGTTGACTACATAACACTTCACCATTATTTGGGCCTAGAGGAAGGCATTGGAAAGTAATAATTAGATGATGGGTTGCTAGAGTGACAGAAGCTTAAACCCTAGTTTATGCGTTGCTTCGTAAGGGGCTGATTTGGATCCACTAGTTTAATGCTATAGTTAGACTTGTCTTAATTCTTCTTTCGTAGTTGCGGACGCTTGCGAGAGGGGTTAATATAATCGGGATGTTTGTCCAAGGAAGGGTAGCACCCAAGCATTGGTCCACCCACATATCAAACTATCAAAATAGCGAACGCGAATCATATGAACATGATGAAAACTAGCTTGATAGAAATTCCCATGTGTCCTCGGGAGCGCTTTACCTCCTATAAGAGTTTGTCCAGGCTTGTCCCTTGCTACAAAAGGGATTGGGCCACTTTGCTGCACCGTTGTTACTATTGTTACTTGCTACTTGCTGCGAATCATCTTAGCACACAACTATCTGTTACCAATAATTTCAGTGTTTGCAGAGAATACCTTGCTGAAAACCACTTGTCAGATCCTTCTGCTCCTCGTTGGGTTCGACACTCTTACTTATCAAAAGGACTGCGATAGATCCCCTACACTTGTGGGTCATCAGGGTTTCTTTCGTGTGTGCTGTTCGTGCGACTCTGGTGCTTCGGCGGGTGAGAAACAGAGAAAAAGATGGAGGAGGGTATCGGGCGGCTGGCGTTGGACCGGCCGAAAGTTTTCGACCGACAGTCCGACACCTATCACCGCACATTTATTAAGGTATAAAATGGAAGAAAATAAATGGGCATCCCTTGTTAACATTACATAATGGGGACAGACTTCCCCTGTGACATAAAAAGATAATAGAGGCATACTTGAGAGAGAGAGGGAGGGAGGGGGAGCGAGGGGGAGAGGGGGAGAGAGGGGGAGGGGAGAGAGAGATGGAGGGAGGTGAGAGAGAGAGGGGGGAGAGAGGGTGGGAGAGAGAGGGAGAGAGAGAGAGGGAGAGAGGGAGCGAGAGAGGGGGAGAGAGGGGGGAGGGAGATAGGGAGGGGGAGGGAGATAGGGAGGGGAGAGAGAAAGGGGAAGAGAGAGGGAGGGAGAGGCGGAGAGGGAGGGAGGAAGGGAGGGAGAGGGAGAGGGAGAGAGGGAGGGAGGGAGAGGGAGGGAGAGAGAGGGAGATACATGTGGGGTTTCTCTCGCATGTGTTGTTCGTGCGGCTCTGGTGCGTCGGCGGGTGTGAAGCAGAGAAAAAGATGGAGGAGGGAGGAACAAGACGACTCGGGGGCAGATCTGACGGGCTCCTAGAGCTGCAATAGCGGTCCGGTGGAGCTGCATGGTCACCACGATCACCATCGAGTTTTGCTACAACCGACATCCAAATTTGCTACATCTCGCGTCCAAATTTGCTACAACCGCCCACTAAAAATGCTGCATCCACGTTCATCAGAGTTGCAACCTGAGTTCGCCGGATTTTTTTTTGCTACAATCGGTGTCGATTTCTGCTACAACCGGTATTAATTTTTGCTACAACCATTCATTAAAAAATCTGCATCCACGTTCATCACAGTTGCACCCTGAGTTCGCCGGATTTTTTTGCTACAACCAGTGCCGATTTTTGCTACAACCGGTATCAATTTTTACTACATTGGCTGCAGCCGACACCTGTAAAAGGTATAGCCGGTGGGGAGCGTGGCACGTGCCGCCGTGAGGGAGTAGGCCGTGCTGAGCGCGCGCAGGCGGCCGGAGGAGTTGACCTTGAGGACCATCCCAGTGGCCGCCCTAGGCGGCAACGCGAAGCGGAGGTTGAAGACGATGTCCCGACCGTTGTCGTCGGTGGCGAGGAGGAAGACGCATGACGTTAGAATTGCGGCTTTCCGAGAGCGAGGATGACGAGCGGTAACGAGCCGACGAGGTCATCAGCGTTGGTGGTGGTCATGGAGGGGTGGGGTTTCTCAGCGTGTGTTGTTCGTGCGGCTCTGGTGCATCGGAGGGTGAGAAACGGAGAAAAAGATGGAGGAGGGAGGAACAAGACGACTCGGGGGCAGATCTCACGGCCTCCTAGAGCTGTATTGGGCGGCTGGCGTTAGACCGACCAAAAGTTTTCGACCGACAGTCTGACGCCTATCAATGCCCATTTATTAAGGTATAAAATGGAAGAAAATAAATGGGCATCTCCTTGTTAACATTACATAATGGGAACAAACTTGCCTTGTGACATAAAAAGATAATAGAGGCATACTAGAGAGAGAGAGAGAGGGAGGGAGGGAGGTAGGGAGGGGGAGGGCGAAGGGAGGGAGGGGGATGGGGAGCAAGGGGGGGAGAGAAAGGGAGGGAGAGAGAGAGGGGGAGAGAGAGAGGGATAGAGAGAGAGGGAGAGAGAGGGGGGAAGGAGAGAGGGGGAATGGAGAGAGGGAGGGGGGAGGGAGAGAGGGGGGAGGAAGAGGGAGGGAGGGAGAGGGAGCGGGAGAGGGGGAAGGGAGGGGGATGAGGAGGGATGGAGGGAGGGAGAGGGAGAGGGGAAAGGGAGGGGGATGGGGAGGGAGAGGAGAGGGATGGAGGGATGGAAAGGGAGAGGGGGAAGGGAGGGGGATGGGGAGGGAGAGGGGAGGGATGGAGGGATGGAGGGAGAGGGAGGGAGGGAGGGAGAGCGAGCGAGAGAGAGGGAGAGAGAGGAGAGGGAGAAGGAGAGAGGGAGAGAGAGAGGGAGGGAGGGAGGGAGGGAGAGCGAGAGAGAGGGGGGGGGGAGAGAGAGAGTTGGGAGCATCAGCCTTTGCTAGGATATCCGGTCTGGATGGGGAGGCGAGGAATGGTGCGTCTCGTTGTAGGAGGTGGATCGGGATTTGGGGTTGGGGGAGAATTTGCATGTGTTCGTGCGATGTGGTCGGGGAAGAGCGACAGAAAGAAATCGCGGGAGAAGAGGGGGCATGACGACCCAACCCAAGCAAGAATGCACCTTCTTGCCAGGATCCATGCGTGGTGATGGTTGGTGCGCGCGTGAGTGCGCAGGCTCCCGGCCTCCCCCTGCCGCTCGAGCACAATGTATCCCTCGAGGTCGGACTCGGGGCCCTCAGCGAGCTCCTCCTGCTCCTCCTCTCAGTCGTCCTCGACCTCGTTGTCCTCATCCGTCTACAAGCTGGAGCGAGCAGGCGCGTAGATTCGGATAGATTGGCATAGAGGGAGTCACCCTTATGGAAGAGGAAGGAGTCGGAATGTCGCCAGAGAGTGCGACATCCATCAGAGGCGTTGGATGGTCGCGGGAGAAGGGGTGCAGACGGTGAGTGCAGGGAAGAGAGATCTGGATGCAGACGCGAAGGTCGAGGAGAAGGTGAAGATCGTGCGAGCTGTTTGGTTTTTCTTTTTTAGCTATATCCGAATGTGGGATGTTCCTGCGATATTTTCTAGAGTGGTTCTACGAGGAGATGTCCAACCATCACGACGTTTGATTCTGCTTTAGTAGTAGAGGGATATTTAATGATAGAGATAATTTTTCATATTTGTTTAACTTAAAACTTATGTAACGCGGCTAAAGAAATGTAACGCGAGCCTGAGCTAACGTCAATGCCAGAAAGAAGAAATGAGAACAAAACTGAAAAAAAAAACTGAGAAAAGAACCGCGCATGATAGGGTCGCGAGACACCGGTCCAGCCCAACCAGCGAGCCTTACCTTCATTGAAGCAGGGGCAAAGATGGAATGGAACCAACTCCCCGTCTGCAGGTCGACCCTACTAGGAAGGCCGACGCCCGCACCCTCGTCCTCGTGACCGTGAGCGAGCAGATCGGTCAGAGAGCGAAGAGCCCGATTCCTCCGACAGTCCCACTACCTCCCACAGCGCGCGAGGCAAGGGCGAGGGCGACGCGCGCCGGCCGGTCTCTCCCCAAAAGCTCAGCAGCCCCGTGCCGGGCTAGGCCACGAACGACCGGCCGCGACCAGCGCCCTTCTTCCTTGCTCGCGCTCGCGCTCGCGCTCCTGAGATGGGGGGAGGAAGGGTTTGGGGCGAAGTGGCAGGATCCCGCCAGGAGGCCCCTCCGGCGTGAGGTACGGACTCTCCCGATCCCCTCTGTCCCCCGTCTCTCTCTACTCTCTAGTTAGCCCTTCAATCGCCCAAGAAATGAAGGAAGACAAGGCCACACACTGCCGGGCGTTGGGATTTTATTGGTGCTTTGCTTCCAAAAATTCTTGAGTAGACCCTGTGATTCCATTCTTAATCGATGGAGCAATCAATGGCACATAGCTCACTGGATTCTGATAGCAGTTGCCCTTTGTCTCCACTTCACTACTTTAACTTCATCACAGCTTTGTTATAACCAATTTCTCGTAATGATAAGTTGATAACCCTCTTATTTATGTGACCTTTGTTATAAATGTCTTCTTTTTGGGTAGTCCAGTGCTTGCATTATCTCAGTCAGTGAAACACAGAGGTGAAAAAACAGATTTCGGTGTCAAAATTGGCTTGAATCACGGGCATTTACCAAACTATAATGCACTCAAATCTCTTCAGTGCAAATCCAAACATCTGTTAAGATAAATACCAAATTCTATCTTTGTTTTCATCATGAAATATAGCCAAATTTCGTTGTACTCTTTAGGTATTGAGTTGTGCACATCTATTTGTTAGTATCGATTGATGCAGAGGCCGGGGGTTTGAACCTCCTTTTCCAAAATAAATAAATCTATTTGTTAGTAACAATTAAGGTGGTATTTTGTGATTCTCTGTATTCTCCAGGTCATATTTGGTAAAAGAAAGTTGCATCATCGCAATAATTTACTTACATAGTCTATTCTAGCTAGTTCATATACGCTTATTAATGTCTTACGTTTATGTTGACCCAGGATTCTGGTTACCGAGCGTTGGCGTGATGGACAGCCTTCAAAGTGATCCTTATACAAGGAGCAGCCTGCAAATGCATCTCATGGACACCTCCACATCCTTCGAAAATAGCAATTTGGATTCGGTTAAGCATGAAGTTCCCACTCCTCAAGTTGGCATGACTTTTGAGACGGTTGATTTGGCATACCAGTCTTACCTAGAGTACGGGTACCGCGCAGGCTTTGGAGTTTCAAAAAGAACTTCCCATAGTGTTGATGGGGTAAAATACCGCGCAACATTTGTTTGTTACAAAGGTGGCATTGCTAGGATTAAGCCCGGCCTAAAAGCTCGAAGAAGGCTTGTTGCGAAGACTGGCTGCAAAGCTATGATGGTGGTGAAGTTTAATGCAAGTGAGAATCATTGGGAAGTAGTGTTTGTTGAGCTGGAGCATAACCACCCATGTAATCCTGAAATGGTCAGATTCATGATGTGTTTTAAGGATCTCCCTGACTGGCAGAGGGAGCACCGCCCATTCAATGCGAAAACTAGATTGAACCCAAAGATTCATTCTGGTAGAGGCAGGCCACCCAACCAAAACAAAGATTTCATGGTGAGGTCCTTCTCTCAGTCTAATTATTCAATTGAAGCAGCTGCCAAGTGTGGGAAGCTGAGATTTGCAGAGGGTGACGTTGAGGCATTATTAGTATTTTTTGATAAGATGCAAGCTCAAAATTCCAACTTTTTCTACAACTGGGACATGGATGATGAAGGCCGGCTCAAAAATGTTTGCTGGGTCGATGCAAGATCAAGAGCTGCATATCAACATTTCAGCGATGTTGTCTGCTTTGATACTGTCTATTTGACGTACCAGTTTGTCATTCCATTGGTTGCTTTTCTTGGAATCAACCATCACGGTCAGTTTGTATTGTTGGGATGCGGTTTACTGGGAGATGAGTCTCCAGAGACTTTTTCATGGTTATTCAAGAAATGGCTAAAATGTATGAATGATAAAGCACCTCAAGCAATTATTACCACCCATTCAAGACCAGTAGTCAAAGCAGTCTCTGAGGTATTTCTAAATACTCGTCACAGATACAACCTTTGGCACATAATGAAAGAGCTTCCTGATATGTCTGGACGAGTGGAAGATAAGGAAGCAATCAGCCTGAGAATGAAAAAGGTAGTCTATGACACCATAACAGCAGCTGATTTTGAGAGGGAGTGGGTTGAGATGGCCAATCAGTACAACCTTCATGACAATCGTTGGCTCACAACCTTGTTTGAAGAAAGGGCAAAATGGGTACCAGCATATGTGAAAGATGCTTTCTGGGCTGGTATCTCTACTGTTCGCCGCAGTGAACGGTTGGAGGCCTTTTTCGATGGATATATTACACCAGAGACCACAATAAAAATATTCATTGAACAGTTTGATATTGCTATGAAGCTTAGGTCTGATCGAGAAGCCTATGATGATTTCCGTTCATTTCAGCAAAGGCCACAAGCCCTCTCCGGTCTGTTGTTTGAGGAGCAATTTGCAAATGCTTATACGATAAATATGTTCCAGAAGTTCCAGGATCAGTTAAAGCAACTAATGAATGTGACTTGCACTGAAGTCAGCAGGAATGGATCGATAGTGACCTACACTGTTACCGTCATTGGGAAGGAGAGGAAGTTTGACTATAGAGTGATGTATAATAGTGCCGAGAAAGAGGTGTGGTGTATCTGCAGGTCGTTCCAGTTTAAAGGTATTTTGTGTAGCCATGCTCTTGCAGTCTTGAAGCAAGAGCTTGTGATGCTAATACCTTCCAAATATATTCTTGATCGATGGAGGAAGGACTATAAATGCCCCGAGGAATCTAAGGAAACTCCCATCGCACCAGAAGCGGCAAAAGCAACGGGGAAAGGCACAAAACTCGATAATGTCCGTGAAGATAAAGTGGACAACCTCTACAACGACGGCCACCAGTACTTTGCTGACATTGTGGAAATGGGGGCAACTGATGCTGATGCAATGGAGTATGTTCTGTCTGTGATGAAAGAAGCTAAAGAGAAGGTACGCAGGTTTGAGGAGTCCCGAAAAGAGAAAAGGCCCGAAGGAAGTCCGGTTTCTGCTAGTAAGAAAGGCGCCAAATCTTCGAAGCCACCTGCTGAAGATGTGGGAAACGGCACATCTGTCTCGGCACTTGCGAATACAGCAGTGGCGACAGTGGCACCAACAATGATGGTGGCAGCCACTTCAGCAGCTGTGGCGTCATCTACACCAATGCCAGTGCCGTCATGCACACAAATGTCAGTGCCGCCAACAATGATGGCTATGGCTACCACGTCGGCAGCTGTCCGACCAGGAATGTTTCTAGTACCGATGCACCCACATATGGTTTTTCCACCCTTCACCCCTGGATTACCAACAGCAGTACCACCTGTAGCGCCACCCCCAGCACCAACAGCCAATGCGGTGGCCGTTGCTCCCAACCCCGCGAAGAAGAGAAAGAAAAGAAAGGGGAATAATTGATCTTGTGACATTGATGAAGTAAGTTATTTTCAGTCTGCTGTTTATTTCCCTATGTATTTTACAGTGAGGCCAGTAATCAATTGCTCATGTTATCGTTTTCTAATTCTAGGCTTAGAGAAAGTCTTGTCCCGTGCATATTATTGACTTATCACCATTTGCTGCTGCAGGATGAGTTGCCCTTAGGATTGCCTGCTGTACATTATCGCCCTTGGCTTGGAACCACTAGTCTTAGTTAGGTGCAGCTTGGGACTGCTACTGTATACATGATCAGCCTTCAGTCGGATGCAATCTTATATGTAGCGTGGCTTCTGAATGTTAGTCTGAATCTGACCTCGTGGATCACGATTTGGAGGAGGCTGGTACAGCCCTTGCAGACTCTTATGTTGCTGGAGATTTCGTCAAATTCTGTAATCATGCTGTATTTATGGCCGGCCACCGATGCTTGCTAGTCTCTTGTTAGAGAATACCGGTATGCTCATCATACATAAACTCATCATCTGTTATGCTGTGGGTAATGAAGTATGGTGGTGTATGGTAAGGCAGCATAGCAATGACATGGCTAGGCCTGCTACTGCATGGTAAGGCAATGGATCGTCTTTTCTTTTTCCCGTTGTTTCTAGCAGGATCGTCCAAAGTAGACAGCTGTGATTCATTTTGTTCTTATTTTGGGTGAGCCTTTTGGGGCCTTGATACCTTGCAGTTCTGATGCAATGTACTCCCTTTGTTCCTAAATATAAGTCTTTGTAGAGGTTCCACTAGGATATTATTATTATTATATATATATATTAGAGTAGATGTTTATTTATTTTATTTTGTATGTAGTCTCATAGTAAAATCTTTAAAGAAACTTATATTTAGGAAAGAGGAAGTAATTTTTTGGCGGCGAGGCTGAGATGCAATTCTGGTGTACTAATAATCTGACATGGGTGCATGATGGAACACAAATAACACAAATTGTTGTTTAAGTGGAAACGAACTGGAGATGGCATCATATTTTGTTAGCCGGCCAGTAAAACGCGGCGTATTCAAAATTTCAAATGGTTGCCCCTTCTACGCGAGAGGGGGGCAGGTGCGCTACTCCTTTGCCTCCCGGGCTGTGCCCCTATCTATAGTCTGACAGGAGAAGAGCGTTAGACTAGTCGACAACCGTCGATTCAATTTGAATCTGACGCTCACAACGTGTTTTTCATATGTAAGAAAAAAAAGAGAGGAAAATCCCGTCATCCCGGAATTAATTTCCTGCAATTAACCTCTCCCTGATCTCTCACCCCAAATGCCTCTGATCCATTCACTGGCAACAACATGGACATGCCCAAGCTCGCCTCGCCCAGATCCCCTTCCAACCCCGCCTCCATCGCCCGTTGTCATTGTGCAGCAATCACCTCACTAGTCAGTCCGCTTCCCTTAGTCCTCCCGACCATATCGTCTGTTCATCGATTTCCCGATGTGCTAATTCTGTAAGACAATCATGGTCGTGATCTGCCGATGTGCTAATTCTCCACGACACCACGACTGTGATCCGCACAGGCCGACGAGAGTAAGCACCAACAACCGTGAGCGAGAAGTTTGACGAAAGATCCCTTTGGCATGGTGAGCATCACAAAGAGTTGATTCCAATGTGTATTTCTCACTAATTTTGATGGTCACGTCACCATGATTTAATTCTCCTATGCTTGATTCATATGTGCTTGGTTAGTAGGTGGCCATGATGCCCATCCCAGCAGGGAAAATGGATAGGCATTGGACAATCACCAAGCAACAGGATAATGCTCCCTTCGCCTCGAGTGCCATCCCTTATCGACAGCGATGGGAGCATGCCCGACTAGTTGCACGTAACGATGACTCACGTCCTACTTGACCTAGTTTTAATTTCATATCCACCTGTCCTACTTTACAGTGAAAGAGGTCACGGCTAATATTTCATGGGTGTTGCATCGTCACTCCATCCATGCCAATGCTTCTTAGTGCCTCTAGCCATGGTGATAGAAGGAAGCGCGCCTGGCATGCGCGTCCAACATTTGAAGGAAGCATGTCCGACACCAAATTTAAGCACAATTACAGTCGCAACGAAGCACGACCAACTTCAAAACAGAGCATGCCAACCATCAGCCCAGTGGTGTTTGAACTGTGCCAAGATGCTACGTTTATTTTTTGGAAGCAAATTCTTATTTTTTGGATGCACATTTTAGTTTCTTTGAAAGTAATAGTTTAGATTTGTTTCAAACCAATGCAGTTCAATGGTAAATAATTCTGCTAGGAAACAAATATCCTCGGAAGCAAATTAATTATGCTTCCATCGTACAAGATTTTTCTGCACCTGATAATAAAGTTGCAATGAAACAATATATGAAGCCTTCAAAGTATACTACAAATGCTTCATTGTTGAGATAGACGATTGCGTGCTTCTATATATGGCGCTTCCAAAGTATAACACATGTATAGATAGTTTTTCCTGCAAATGCTTAACTGTATTGAATTTTTATTATAGTTGACAGAAACATGCAGGTTGGTGGCTACCTTGTTTCATTCTCATTTGAAATATATATGCTTCTAGCACACTGTAATACATCCTACTCAATAATTCCCTATCCGGACCACTCTTTTCATGCTTCAGGGCAAGAAAAACTTCTTCCATTTTCAATGATCTATGCTTCCATTAAATACAAATCATATGTATATGCTTATTTTCATGGTTCCTATAAAATTGTGCTTCTGAATCACCCCTCAAGTGCTTCAACCAATATTAGTTTGTGCTACAACCACGTTAATTTTGCTTATTTTGATAAAATTATTGTTCATGCATTTTTGTTCTTGCATCGATTTATTTTATTTGAACCACTACCAATGTATGCCTCATTTTTTCTCATTGATGTTTCAATGAAAACCATACATGATGCTTCTAAAATTTTCATATATATCTTTTCATGGCAGTGAATCCCGACTTCAAGCATTGCCAATGTGTGCTTCTATTGTTGTTTAAACATATTGGTTCGGCCAAGTGTGCTTTAACCATTATCCGCGAGTCTTCTTTCATCCGTATTATTGTACATGTGTTTTACTTCTTGCGGCGATATTTTTTGTTTCAACCACTATTGAAGTTAGCCTCATTGTTTCTTTCTTATGTTTCCATGTATAAATATTTTTCCGGACCGATTCAAGTGCGTGTCTTAATTTCCAACACAATGCTAATAGTGTTGAGTGTGCTGGACCAGGCATCACTTCTTATCAGACGCTACCTCGTCGAGGAAGAACTTGTGAAATGTGCGGAGCTATCCTATGATTAGTTAATTCAAAACATACATCGGAGCTGACTATTATGTATAAGTGAATTTAGTGTTGCTGTCGTAAACAGAATTGTATATTATTTCTATCATATGAATTTCGAGACGGTGTATATTCTTAATTTGTGTTTCCAGACAATTCATTTGGCAAAGCTCACATTTCTACAAAATGTGAATACTATTTTTTGGTCATAAAATAATGTTTCCAAAGAAACTAAAATAATGCTTCTATAATGTACAAATAATGCGTTCATGGATACAAAATAGAAGGATTTCTGTCGAATAATTGGCTAATATTTACCCATCACTACGTGAATGATTGCTTTCGTCAATAAAAAGTAACGCTTCTATGATTGGATAATATGTTTCTATCGCGACGTGAAAGGGTGCTTGTGTTTATAAAAGTAATGCAAACTTGTCATAAAAAACGCATCTACAAAAATAATTTATTGGAAACACATCACAATATAAAAGAACGAGCTTCCTTGAAAAGATGCATCTGTGAAAATAAAAATATTTGTTTGTTGGAAGCAAATCATGGGTAGTTTTTTTTTTGAGAGAATCATGAGTAGTTATTAGGAAAATAATTATACGCAATTAGTGCAAAAATGTTGTAATTAATGGGAAGCACTTTGAATTAAGCAATCCACAAACGGAACGCGGGGTTTGTACACCAAATCTGATGGTCATCCTACTTTTCATCCAACGGACATGCACTGGTCTGATGGGAAGCAGGGATCAATAGTCTGATCCCTAGCGGTGGCCAAAGTTGAAGGGGCACACACCTGTCAAGTCATGTTTGTCCGTTTGATTGCCCCGCAATTCGTTAAGTACTCTTTTCGTTTTAAAAGAAGTATCGAAAATTTAGTAGTACAAATGTAATACTATGTCAGTTACACTTATTTTAGAACGGAAGAAGTAGTAAAATCCCCATGAGGGCATAATAAGTTTTAAGTTTAGTCGTTGAAACTTGCTTTTCTATTCTTAAACTTGCTATTTTCTCGCTCGTTTTTACAAGTTTCATTGATAAAATTTGAAGACCCTCTTTTTTGGTTGATTGTAGACAGAAAAATCCTGGTTTTATCTGTCGCTCATATTAAATTTCAAGAGTTAAAACTTAATATTTATTCTCAAAATAAGTCAAAACATATTCAAAATAAATCTTATTTGAAAGCCCTTGTCATGAGGAATTCCTTGTCCATGGTCGGGGGCGTGACTATTGCGGCGGCTCCTGGTCCTCCTCGTCGCCGAATGATGGGGTTATAGTCCCAGAGTAGGGTCATAGGCCTGCCCTATAGGTCCTACCCAAGGACTGCCCTTCATAGAGGACAAGGCCCTTAGACAGTTCCGACTGAACTAAGGACTCCCCCATCATCCAGTCGGCGACGAGCACTCGGAGCATATTTAACGTACCGACTGGAATCCACTCTGTACATCGTAACCTCCCTAGAGGGCAACGGTCATACGTTTCCATTTACCATTATTAGCATTTAAGGCTTACGTTACCTGTAACGTAGGCATTTATTCGCCACTATTCCACCCTTGTCCACCGGGCCATTATGAAGGGCAGCGCACTCTATATAAGCTGCTCTTCCCCACTGGTGCAGGGGTTGGCACTTGCTGTAATACTATAATCCACTCGACACTAAGCTCCCAAGAGCACTGAGATGTAGGGCTTTTATCTCCACCGTAGAGGGGCCTGAACTCATACATCCTCGCCTTAGCTAAGGCTCTGCCCATCCTTTCGTATCCCATACATCTACTGTCAGACTTATACCCACGGCAGTTGGCGCCCACCGTGGGGAAGACGTCTAAGCGACTTCCGGCGAGTTTGCGATTTCATCTTTTCATCATGTCGTCCGGCGAAGATCTGTGCGTGGGTCATGAGATCCTCTTCGGCGCACTCTCATCGTCGACGATTCGACATGGCTTCGGGATGCGCCCCTCGACGTCGAGGCGCTCCCCAGTCGCGGGGCTACGCACTTCCGTGCCGGTTCCCGTGGCGTCCTTCTTCTCCAGCCATCGGCCCCGGTGTCGATCTTCGCCCCTGTCACGTGCCGCCACAAGCAATACCGTCGTCCACGGCTCCAGCGTTGGGTGCGACACGCCCAAACGCGACAGAACGCGTCCTCTCAAGTGGCGGTCCTCGAATCAGTTGTGGTTGCGCCGCCATCCGAGTGCTTGGACTCAGTTCCGACTGAGCTACCTTCCGAGTACCTGGGTCGCGGACCTGCAGCCGAAGTTCTCATGGCCGATTCCCACGAAAGTCCCCTCCGGACCGGTCGGAACGAGCATGAGGTCGGAGAATCATCCAACGCTCGTCGTCAACACCATCGTTCTACCAGTCAACGCACTCGCCAGAGCAACGTCGAGGTGTTCCGCACACCCATCCTCAACCTGGTTGCGGCTGCCAGGATAGCCGATTCTCTCCAGCCGACTGATTCAGAGGCTGGTAGAGGGATCGAGCAGATCCGTGCCCTGTTGCATACGGCGCAGCAGCAAAATTCGGCGGTCTCCCAGTCGCACAACAGGATCCACAACAGTTCTGTTCACGCGAACACGCATCGATCGGTTTTCAGCCCCGACTCTCATCAGCGACGCAAAGGGGGCAGCCGTTCCAGGAATCCCGAAGATCGTCGCCGTTCGCGCACCCCTCCGCGGGGTGGGCTTTACGGGCCCCGACATCACGATGATCGTCGTTCAGTCGGTGACGCGCATGATCCAAGGCCCGACGCAAGAGGGTACATCGCCCAGAAGAAGGTCGACAGAAGTCGAGCCCACCGTGATGGTCACGATACAGACCGTCCGAGTGGAAGCAGGACCGTCGTCTCTGGTCCCGAGTGCTTTAGTCGAGCCATCCGCTCAGCTGACATCCCTCCCAACTTCCGATTGGCGACGGGAATCAACAAGTTCACAGGAGAGTCCAAGCCAGAAACTTGGTTGGACGACTACAGAGTGGCGGTCCAGATCGGTGGCGGAGATGACCATGTCGCCATGAAGCATATCCCCCTGATGCTCGACAGCTCGGCGTGGGCTTGGCTGAACCAGTTAGCTCCGTCAAGCATCTACAGCTGGGCAGATCTGTCCCGAGTCTTCATCGGCACCTTCGAGGGTACGTGCAAATGCCCTGCTGGTCTCGTAGAGCTCCAACACTGTGTCCAGAAGCAGAACGAGCCCTTGCGCGATTTCATCCAGCGCTGGACGACCCTCTACCACACGGTGGAGAACGTCACAGAACACCAAGCAGTCTGCGCCTTCAAGGCAGGCGTGCGGTACAGAGATCTGTACCTGAAGTTCGGTCGGACAGGCGACATCTCCATGAGCAAGATGATGGAGATAGCCGCACGCTATGCAAATGGCGAAGAGGAGGACCGCATACGTAGCGGCAAGCATAAGTCAGTCGTCGACGGAGATGGGATCAGCAATCGGAAGCAGAAGCAGAAGGCTCAATCCACTCCGCAGGCAGAGGCAGCGGCCGTTACAAATGCCAAGTTCAAAGGCAAGGGGAAAGCTCAGTACACCCCCAAGAAGAGGAAGTCAGGAAATTCCATCCTGGATCAGCCGTGTCCAATCCACATGAAGATGGACGAGGAAGGCAACGCCATATTCCCGAAGCATACCACTCGGCAGTGTCGCCTCTTGATCCAAGGATTCGGTGAAGGTCAGCCGAGTGAAAAGGACACCGAGCAGGATGATGAGGACAAGGAGGATCCGTTCCCCCAAGTCCATGCAACGCTGATGATTTTTGCTGATGTGGAAAGCAAGAGTCGACTGAAGCTGGTTAACAAGGAGGTGAACATGGCAACCCCATCCACCCCCACGTTCCTCAAGTGGTCGCAGACTGCGATCACCTTTGACCAGTCGGACCATCCAACACACGTACCCACCCCAGGGAGGCAAGCCCTGGTCGTCGACCCGATGGTGGAAGGAGTCAGGCTGCGCAAAGTCCTCATGGACGGCGGCAGCGGCTTGAACATCATGTACGCCGACACTCTCAAGGGGATGGGCATTCCGATGTCCAAACTTAGCGAGAGCAGTATGCAGTTCCACGGAGTCGTCCCAGGATGAAAGGCCAAATCACTCGGCCAGATCGCGTTGGATGTCGTCTTCGGCTCTGACAAGAACTTCCGCAAGGAGAAGCTGACATTCGAGGTGGTGGACTTCCAGAGTGCATACCATGCGATTCTGGGCCGCCCAACATATGCGCGTTTCATGGCCCGTCCATGTTACGTCTATTTGAAGCTCAAGATGCCAGGCCCCAAAGGTGTGATTACGGTCACAGGCAATCGACAGCGGGCCGAGGAGTGTCTGCAGCAGGGGTCGAGGATTGCCGATCAGCAGATGGCTATTCTCGAGCTGGATGAGTACAAGAAGACCGCCGATCCCGCTGACCTGATGCGTTCAAAGAAGCCAGGTTCCGAGTCCGCATTCCAGTCGGCGGGAGACACGAAGAAAGTCAGCATCCACTCGACGGATGACGCCGCTGCCCCGACAAACATCTCCACCACCCTTGATCCAAAATAGGAAGCCGAGCTCATCCAATTCCTCCGTGAGAACTGGGACATTTTTTGCATGGAAGCCTGCTGACATGCCAGGTGTACCCAGGGAGTTGGCTGAGCACCGACTGCATGTGGATCCTGCTGCTCGGCCCGTCCGAGAACGCCTGCGTCGGTCTGCCGCGCACAAGAGGAAGGCAATCGAAGAGGAGGTGGCTAAACTTTTGACAGCCAACTTCATTCGCGAGGTACACCACTCCGAGTGGCTCGCTAATGTTGTCATGGTGCCCAAGAAGGACAAGTCTCTCCGTATGTGCATCGATTTCAAGCATCTCAATAAGGTCTGTTCGAAAGATCACTTCCCGCTCCCCCGCATTGATCAAATTGTTGATCCGACTGCGGGTTGCGAGCGTTTATCCTTCCTTGATGCCTATTCGGGCTATCATCAGATCCGTCTGTATGGTCCCGATGAATTAAAAACAGCCTTCATCACCCCATTCGGGTGTTTCTGTTACATCACTATGCCATTCGGTTTGAAGAATGCAGGAGAAACTTTTATGCGCATGATCCAAAAATGCCTCCTAGACCAGATCGGTCGAAATGTGGAGGCATATATGGATGATATCGTAGTCAAGTCACGCAAACGTTCCGACCTGCTGACTGACTTGGCAGAAACATTCGCCAACCTACGTATGTACGATATCAAGCTCAACCCAGCCAAGTGTTCATTCAGCGTTCCCAGCGGGAAGTTACTCGGTTTCTTCGTTTCCGAACGAGGGATCAATGTCAACCCCGAAAAGATCGGGACCATCATCCGAATGGAGCGGCCGGTAAGAATACATGATGTTCAAAGGCTCACAGGTTGCCTAGCGGCTTTGAGCAGGTTTATCGCTCGACTCGGCGAGAAGGCGTTACCTCTGTACCGACTCATGAAGAAATCAGATACCTTCGAGTGGACAGACGAAGCCCAAATTGCATTCGACGACCTCAAAGCCCTGCTTTCCACCGAGCCGGTTCTTACTGCCCCGCTCAGTAAAGAGCCCCTTCTTTTGTACATCGCGGCTACAAATCAAGTCGTCAGCACTGTTCTGACAGTCGAACGCGAAGAAGAAGGCAAAGCGTACAAGGTTCAGCGGCCAGTATATTACGTCTCCAAAGTCCTGACTCCTTCCAAGCAGAGGTATCCCCATTATCAGAAGCTTATTTATGGGATCTACATGACTGCAAAGAAGGTGGCTCATTATTTCCAAGACCACTCGGTGTCTGTCATATCTGATGCTCCGTTGTCGGAAATTCTCCACAATCGAGACGCATCAGGCCGAGTGGCAAAGTGGGCAATGAAGATGCTATACTGCGACATCAAGTTCGAAGCCAAGAAAGCTATAAAGTCTCAAGCTCTTGGTGACTTCATAGCAGAATGGGTAGAACAACAGCAACCGACTCACATCTACTCGTCTCATTGGACCATGTTCTTCGATGGGTCTAAGATGTTGAATGGCTCCGGCGCCGGCGTAGTGATAAGCTCAAGTATGTGTTGCAGATACATTTTGATTCTTCCAACAAAGAAGTAGAGTACGAAGCTCTCCTTTACGGATTGCGCATGGCCATCACACTCGGCGTCCGTCGCCTGATGGTCTATGGCGACTCAGATCTGGTGGTTAATCAAGTAATGAAGGAATGGGACGTAAGAAACCCCACCATGACTGCATACTGCAACGCAGTAAGGAAGCTTGAGAAGAAGTTCGAGGGTCTGGAACTTCACCATGTTCCCTGACTGAAAAACCAAGCAGCAGATGAATTGGCAAAACTTGGATCCACTCGGAGACCGGTCCCGAGTGATGTATGCCTCGAGCACCTACACCTCCCCTCGGTGAAGGAAGATCCTTTTACAGAGGAGCCAGTACAACCGAAGAGCTCAACAGATCCGACTGAAGTCGAGGTCCCCACTATGGTTGATTTGATCATGGAGATTCTGGCTGTCATTCCCGAATGGACTGTGCCATTCATTGCATACATCATGAGGCAAGAGTTACCAGAAGACGAAGTCCAAGCTAGGCAGATCGTCCGCAGGTCGAAGTCCTTCACCGTCATTGATGGCCAGTTGTATAGTGAAAGTATTTCAGGCGTCCTTCAGTGGTGTATCTTCCCTGAGGAGGGACAGTTAATCTTGGAAGAAATTCACTCGGGAACCTGCGGTCATCATGCCTCCTCAAGAGCAATCGTCGCCAAAGCATTTAGAGCTGGTTTCTTCTGGTTGCGGGCGAATGAAATGGCAAAAGATATGGTCGACCGTTGTGAAGGCTGTCAGTTCTATTCGAACAAGTCCCACAAGCCAACGTCTGCGTTGAAGACAATTCCTCTTGTTTGGCCATTCGCCGTGTGGGGGTTAGATACAGTCGGACCATTCAGAACAGGCCAAGGAGGATTCACTCATGTGCTGGTAGCAGTCGACAAGTTTACCAAGTGGATTGAAGCCAAGCCTATCAAGAAGCTTGACGCCCTCACGGCCATCAAATTTATCAGAGACATCATCGCTAGATACGGGGTTCCGCACAGCATAATCACCGACAATGGCACAAACTTCGACTCGGACAGGTTCAAAGGTTTTTGCACATGCCAAGGAATTCGAGTGGATTTTGCATCCATGGCTCACCCCCAAACAAACGGCAAGCAGAGCGGGCAAATGGACTTATTCTTCAAGGGTTGAAGCCTCGACTCCTGCGAGAAGTTGGACATGCCGCCGGCGCATGGGTCACCGAGCTGCCTTCAGTGCTGTGGGGCCTCCGCACAACTCCGAATAGATCTACAGGGCGATCCCCGTTCTTCCTCGTTTATGGAGCAAAGGCAGTCCTTCCGAGTGAATTGCTTCACAACTCTCCACGAGTCGAACTCTTCTCTGAAGCCGAAGCAGAGCAAGCCAGGCAAGACGGAGTGGATCTTCTAGAAGAAGAGCGTGAGATGGCACTGATTCGTTCAACGATTTATCAACAAGATCTACGGCGATTTCACGCGCGGCACGTCAGGAGCCGCACATTCCAAGCAGGCGACCTGGTGCTCCGAGTGGACCAGCAGAGACCACACAAGTTGGCTCCCGCCTGGGAAGGACCCTTCATCATCTCTAAGGTGCTGAACAACGGAGCATATCGACTCTACAACCTCGACAGGGAAACGGACGAGCCGCGAGCATGGAACGGAGATCTCCTGAAGCGCTTCTACACATAACCGCCGATGGAGACAATGTAAAGAACAAGTATCAACGAAGTAATACAAAGCAGATTGATTTCTTGCCGATTCAAAATTCTTCCGCGTTTACAGACTATGGTCTAAAAAACTAAGTCCAAGTGTGCACTAAAAGTCACATTCGGGGACTTAGCTGCGACCCAGAGTCGCCTAAGCACAAACTCGCTCCGAGTGTGCACTACAAGCCACACTCAGAGACTTAGCTGCGACCCAGAGTCGCCTAAGTACAAACTCGCTCCGAGTGTGCACTACAAGCCACACTCGGGGACTTAGCTGCGACCCAGAGTCGCCTAAGTACAAACTCGCTCCGAGTGTGCACTACAAGCCACACTCGGGGACTTAGCTGTGACCCAGAGTCGCCTAAGTACAAACTCGCTCCGAGTGTGCACTAAAAGTCGCACTTGGGGACTTAGCTGCGACCCAGAGTCGCCTAAGTACAAATTCGCTCCGAGTGTGCACTAAAAGCCGCACTCGGAGACTTAGCTGCGACCCATAATCGCCTAAGTACAAACTCGCTCCGAGTGCGCACTTACAGTCACACTCGGGGACTTAGCTGCGACTCAGAGTCGCCTAAGTAAAAAGCTTCCTCCAAGTGTGTACTAGAGATACACTCGGAGGCTTAGCAGACCCTCATTGAGACTCATTTGGATGTGAAGACAACTGACAACTACATGAGTAACAACTCACTCCGAGTGTGCACGAACAATCACACTCGGGGACTTAGCTGCGACTCAGAGTCGCCTAAGTAAAAAACTTCCTCCGAGTGTGTACTAGAGATACACTCGGAGGCTTAGCAGACCCTCATTGAGGCTCATGTGGATGTGAAGACAACTGACAACTACATGAGTAACAACTCGCTCCGAGTGCGCACTTACAGTCACACTCGGGGACTTAGCCGCGACCCAGAGTCGCCTAAGTAACAACTTGCTCCGAGTGCGCACTAACAGTCGCACTCGGATACTTAGCCGTGACCCAGAGTCGCCTAAGTAAAAGCTTGCTCCGAGTGCGCACTCGGAGGCTTAGCAAACCCTCATTGAGGCTCATGTGGATGTGAAGAAAACTGACAACTACATGCTCCGCATGTTTGCCATTGGCTTCACCAAGAGACGCCAAACAAAAACCACAAACCAAAATCGTGTAAAAAAAACTCAGCGAAGGAAGAGCAAAAGATCCAATTCGAATTCAAAGTTGGATCTACGATCAGTCGGCTCGGTGTGAATCAAGCTTATCCACACCGAACCACGAATGTGACGGCCAATAGCAGTGGCCAAAGTTTAATACAGATACCACTCGGCATACCGAGGTAAATGTGCGTTCACCATAAAAGTTTTTACATGCGTCACCGGGACTGGCGGGCTCCACAAAGGTGTCGAGGTCGATTCCGTCTGCAATGCGAGTTGCTGTGTCGAGGAAGGTCTCCATGAAATCTTCGAATCGAAGCTTCTTGGTGTTGGAGACCTGCAATGTCTTCAGTTTTTCTTCGCGGGCCTCCTTGCAATGCACTCGGACCAGAGATAGCGCCACGTCCGCACCACAACGAGCGGCAGACTTCTTCCATGCCTGCACTCTGCTTGGGACGTCCTCCAGCCGAGTCATCAACCCATCTATTTCACTCCGGGAGTCATCTTCTGGCCACAGCTCCTTGTCGATTCGGCCAACAACTTTTCTCAGGCGGCCAATGAAAGGTCCCACCCTGCTAAGGCGAATATGCGCTCGGAGCATGTCCCGGTTGGCTTCATCGCCGAGTAGAACGTTCGGAACAAGCGACCGTTCAATGTCGGTTGCCTCAGTCTCAACGTCCCGACAAAAGTCTGCAAAGAAAAGACAAGCAGAAAGTAAGCGCGGAGTGAACTCCAAAGTCAAGAAGCACTCGGCAACAACTTACCACCAAGCAGTGCAACCATCTTCCTTGCCCAGTCGCTGACGTACTTCTCCTGCGCCATGCACCGAGTGTTCATCAACTTCAGCTGGCCCATCCATTCGGATTTCTGACTCTTCATTTTTTCAACTTCGGCTAGCAATGCCTTGTTGGTCTCCTCAGACTCCTCCAAAGATTTCTCTCGATCAGCAAGAGCTTCCTTCACGCCAGCCAGGTCATTCACAGCCACTCCAAGTCCGCAGCAAGCTAAATCTTCTCAGCCTTCAGAGCATTGTACGCAGATCCCATTTCGCAAGTCTTCTGCCAAAGAGACACAAAGGGAGGATCAACCACATTCAACAAGGAAAAAGTCTCGACAGATACGACAAAACAATCAGAGATCAAAATTCTTCAAACCCCTGCCGATGCAAGCAATCGACAGCGGTCTCGGGGACTACAGCCAGTGGGTTCACTGAGAGTGACCCCACTGGTATGAAGCTCGAACAGGTCGGCCCTATCGAGCTCCATAGAAAACAGACAACACTATGAGACTACTATTACCCGACCTGAGTAACACTACTCTCGGGGACTACACCCAGTGGGTGCACTCGGAGTGCCCCCACTGGTACCATTCGGGCAGATCAGCTCTGATCTGTTCAGATTACGGAAAATACATATAAAGACAACTGCCGGTGCAAGCACTCGGCAAAAGTCTCGGGGACTACACCCACTGGGTTCACTCAGAGTGAACCCACTGCAAAATCATCCTACCGTATCCGAGTATATCGCTGAAACCCCCAGTGGGTAACAAGAGGAAAGTAAACACTTACTAGCGCACTTACTCGGATATCGTCCCGGAGCTCCAAGCTTTTCTTGTACAAAGACGCGATAGAGTCATACGCTCCCTTGGCGTCACCCACCATCAGTTCCACCTGCACCATGGCGTCCTTGGCGGCCCCCACCTTGTCTTCCGGGAGGCGTCGGGCGTCATATTGAACAGTTGACGGACCCGGCGCGACAGAAGACTCCCTGGGCATCCCGAGATCCACTCCAGTCGGTTCCGCCGTGAGGGGCACCGTCTCCGTCGGCGGCACCGTCCCAGTCGGCGGCACGTTCATGGTGGGAGCAGCAGTAGATGGGACAACCTCAGGGACAGGCGCCAAAACCGGCTCCGACCCCCTTTGGTCGTCATCCTCCAGATGGATCACCTCCGAAGGAAGCCCGACTGAACAAAATGAAATTACAGAAAAAGGTCAAGATCAAGGACAGCACTCACGAAACAGTAATGCAGCTCTCAGAATCGTGACAACGTACCTTGTTGGGATGTGGCGGCGTTATCCGTGTCCATGGGATCATCGTCCTGGCGCGGCAGAGAGGTGGCGGAGGTAGCAACTCTGTTGAGTGAAATCCACTCGACGGATAAGCAGGAGTTCAATCGAATACTGAAGGAAGATGGAAGAACAAGACACTTACGCTCAGGCGACTGGAACAACGATCCTCATCCGAGGCAAAGCTTTCCGAGGCTTAGGCCCACTAGGTTTGGCCACCTTGGACGGCTGGTCCGTGGGCTCGGCAGCAGCGTCCCTGGTCCTCTTCACACTCCGAGAACTCGGAGCCACGGGAGGGACTGGCGGAGCACTCGGGGCCGCTGGAGGAGCCGGCAGAGCAGCGGGATCGTGACGACGCTTAGTTCGGTGCTCTGGTGGTGAAGGTGGCGAGCTCTGCTCCCCATCCTCCTCCTCCTCCTCTTCTGTCTCTTCCTCCGTATCCCCACTGTCGGAGACGTACTCGGCGCTATCCACGCTGCCCTCCTGGCTGCCCTCCTCTTCCTCGGCTGGATTCCCGTTCGAGACGGCAGAGTACCAGTTGGTCCACTCCTGCACAAAACACAATCGGCAATGTCAGTCGGCGGGACAAGAAAAGCAATAAATCTAAGAAGATTAAAAGCACTCGACAAGATGTACTCACCTCATTCGGAGGAGGATTGTCGGCGCGGAAGGGCTTCACCCGCCGGGCTCCCTCGGGGTTATCACTCGCGCCTGTGATGCCGCGGACCCACGCCCTCAAAGTCTCCCCGCTCACGCACTCTGGATGAGACCGAGTGGAATCCGAAGGCCCCGCGTAGTGCCACATGGCGTGGTGTCGGGCCTGCAGCGGCTGGATGCGCCGACCAAGAAAAGTCTCCAGCAGATCCGTGCCGGTGACTCCCTTACGGACGACGGCTATTAGCGCGTCGACCAAAGGCTGGATCTGGATCCTCTCCCCCTTAGAGAGCGCAAGCTTCCTCGGAGGGCCCGGACGGTCTAAGCTAAAAGGTGGCAACCCGCACAAAGAATTCGGACAAGCAATGTCCTGGCACTAGAACCAGGACGACTGCCAGTTCCTGACTGACTCGGATAGTTGGAGAGAGGGGTAGCTACTCTTTGTTTTCTTCTGGAAGCCTAAACCCCCGCAGAGCTGGAGGATATGGGTCTTATCGTCCGACTGGCTAAGCTTTTTAACGGTTTGGGATCTAGCGGAGAAGACATACTTAAAGAGCCCCCAGTGGGGGGGGGGGGGACATCCAATAAAGCACTCGCAAAGGGTGACGAATGCAGCAAGGTGGGCTATTGCGTTCGGAGGAAAATGATGGAGCTGCGCCCCGAAGTAAGTCATGATACCTCAGAAGAAGGGGTGGGGAGGCAAAGAGAAGCCCCTGAACACATGGCTGAGCAGCAGGACGCGCTCCCCCTCCTTCGGCGCCGGCTCCGTCTCGCCTTCCGGCAGCCTCCAGGACTTGTTGACGATCATGCCATGCTCCACCAGCTCTAGCAAGTCGTTCTCCGTCACCGAGGAGGGAGGAAATCCCCCTGGATCCAACCCGCCGGCAGCGCCCGCTGCCGCCGCTGAGTAGGGGCCGCTCCCTTCTTCTTCTTCTTCTTCTGCGACTCGAGTTTACTGGTCTGCCCCTTCGTCATGGCGAAGGCGACGGATCCGCAGAGGAGGAGAGGAAGGAGGAGGCTTGAGGCGTGCGGAGAGCTGCTGGAGGAGCGGGATTAATGAGAAGAGGTTGGACAGCGCAACAGGAAATCCCGCCGGGGGGGGGGGGCTTAAATAAGCTTCCGACTGGGTCACTAACAGGTGGACCCGAGATCTTATCCCCCCAACCGGCCGCTGCGATGTTAGTGGAGAAGATAAAGGCACGGTAATCGAGACGGCAAAACCTACTCGATGGCGATGTCGTCATCCCCGCTGAGTGCGCGGCAACTGAAATTTGAGGATCCTGGAAAATCCGGCGCTGTCAGCATGACCAGTCACGTCGAAAGATTCCGCGGAAGCACTTGGTCCCTGACGCTTCGTTTCACTCGTATATTCACTCGGATCACTGGTTGAAAGGATAAAATGGATCGAGGCAAACAACGCTAAAGTCACCTCCATACCAGTCGATTCCATACTCCAGACATCACTTCATCGTTCCAACCCCGATCCATTCGGGGACTAATGATGGGGTTATAGTCCCAGGGTAGGGTCATAGTCCTGCCCTATAGGTCCTACCCAAGGACTACCCTTCATAGAGGACAAGGCCTTAGACAGTTCCGACTGAACTAAGGACTCCCCCATCATCCAGTCGGCGACGAGCACTCGGAGCATATTTAACGTACCGACTGGAATCCACTCTGTACATCGTAACCTCCCTGAAGGGCAACGGTCATACGTTTCCATTCACCATTATTAGCATTTAAGGCTTACGTTACCTATAACGTAGGCATTTATTCGCCACTATTCCGCCCTTGTCCACCGGGCCATTATGAAGGGCAGCGCACTCTATATAAGCCGCTTTTCCCCACTGGTGCAGGGGTTGGCACTTGGTGTAATACTATAATCCACTCGACACTAAGCTCCCAAGAGCACTGAGACGTAGGGCTTTTAACTCCACCGTAGAGGGGCCTGAACTCATACATCCTCGCCATAGCTAAGGCTCTGCCCATCCTTTCGTACCCCATACATCTATTGTCAGACTTATACCCATGACACCGAAGAAGATGATAATCTCTTCCTTGCGGGAAGATCCGACAACCATTGAGGAAGACAACTCCGTAGAGCGACGTCGACGATACCACAATGCAGAGGGATATCCGGAGCCGCTCTCGTCGTCTGCTGGTGCACAGAACCATGACTTACACATCGTGTGTAGAGGGTGGTGTTGTTGACGCGAAAGCAGAGATGAGTGAAGAGGGTGGGAGCAGTGATGGTGGGAGAGCAGTGCGGTGTGGATGTCATCATATTCCTGCTTAAATAGGCGCGGCAGCCAGACGAAGGGATCGGATGTCTCTTTCAATACGGTGCAACGATCAGAATAAGCTTCTCGAACGC